>NW_027611779.1:600000-805660 GCF_964261635.1 Lissotriton helveticus
TGTGGACACGATACACAATGCGCTTTGGAGCTGTAGGACACACAGCACAGCAGTGCAGTCATACGAACAACAGCAGGACAGCAGCACAACCGAGCACCGCCAATGGACTACACCCAACCGCACCGTAGTAATACAACATACTAATACCATGTGCTCTTTCTGATCCTAGACTGTGACTGCAAGGCGCACTACGGGTGGCAGTAGTGTAACATGCCAAACTGCACAACGTGCCAGAGGTGCAACAAGCCCAACATGCGACATGCAAGAGCTGGAACATGCTAGGGGTGCACCGTGACAGCGGTGGATGGCATCATGCCAAGGGGATAACACGTAACATGCCAGAAGTGCTCAGATGGAAAGGGTGCGTGAAGTGGGTGCGGAGCCAAGTGGGGTGGGTGTGATGCAAGGGACGGCTGTGCTTCTGAGTGAGAGCCATGCAGGGGTGGTCTCTTCACCTTGCGCCTCTTTGGGCACTTGACACGGCCCAGCTCCCCAAAATCCAGCATCCCCGAAACATGGCACGTTGTGAATCATTAAAGAAAGAATGTGAGAATGAGACAGCGTCAGAGCCGAGCTCAGTGGAGACACACAGTAGACAGGCAGTTCCTGCAGACGACATACGACGTCCCTTGTGGGGAGGGGGGCAGGTGAGGGCCCAAAGCCCTTGCTCTCCTCTACCGGGTGCACTGTGGCCAGGGGTCGGCAGAGGCGCGCCTTGCATTGCAGATTGCACTACCGGAGAAACAACAGTAAAGAAATAACGAGACCGATGCACCGTCGCATTCCCTGCTCGCTCCCCACGGCTGTGCCCTCTGCCGAAACAAGCGCCGTGTGTGCAGTTTGGGTTTAAGTGCCTCCGTCACAGCTGATTACAAAACTATCTGCCAGGGCTACAAAATATTCACGTCTCGACAGTCCTTCCACCCTGCTCAGCACTAAATGAAACCTCTAATGCTTTCCGCATTCACAACTGTAAACAACGGTTACCTCATGTCCTCGGTAGACGGCCACCAAGCTCCGAAAATTTCGGAATCGGGGACGTGTTTTTGGCGTTCTGAGAGACAGATGGCGTCACAGGTCGAAAGAACGCCCCCCCCCCCCGAATCCGAAAGAGACGGGGCTTGAACTGAGTGATGCCCCTCTCATCCAATGGCTGGCCTCCGTTTAGGGTCCCAGCCAATGGAAGAGAGAGGCGGGTTCAGCCTTCGGTTCTCGACCTAAAAAATAGGTTACACATTTCAAGTCTGAAACCACAGGCACACGTAACCCTCCTTAAACTATGTATGCTTTGTAAAGTGTGAACATGGCTTTTTAAAAAAAAGAATATAACACTTGAATAGATCATAGATGTCTTATTAGTCCAGAATTTATTACGGTGAGAGTGAGACATCACATACAACAATATTATTAATTATTAAGCATTATGGCAGTTGTGTACTGCACTATAGAATAACTCAATATAGGAAAACAAATGCCTTTGCTGGATTATTGCACATAACAAGTTATTATTAAAAATTCAAACACTATAGTGAGGAATTGTCAATCCTTCAGCTAAACCCTGGGTACCTGTGTCTCTGGAGAGCAAGGCTTACTGAAAGGAACAAGTGTAAAACATTTAAACAGCACCAAAACAATTGAAGAAATTGACAATACACCAAGGAAACCCAACACCAGTTTGTAGAAATAGACTTTATTTTATGTATTTGTAGACACCACAATGAAAAAGATCGACCAGAGAGTTCTGGAGATATCGACTTAAAAGTTATTGTAAATTAAAGCATTTCACTTCAATGCCAATGAGCACTGGCAAATTCAACTAATTTTCAGCAAAAACTTGGACTAGCTGAAATGCGCTCATTTAGAGTCACTTTAGGTGACCAACTCCAGTAGGGAGCAAGTCAGGGGGGCCAACAAGGTCCTCAGACTCAGTTACCTCTACAGGTGAAGCAGTCTCCAGGCACTTTATCCCCATTGCAAAGGATCCCTATGGAAGTGGTGGTACTGATGCAAGGGATGAAGGATGCCGAAGATGCTTAAGGATGCTGTGGATATGGTGCGGTCAATGGGGGTGTTCCCGTGGCTACTCCTTGATTCACAAAGGGTGTGAGGCAATCTTGGTCAGAGGGTCGATGTCCCTTGAGGTCCTCTTGGGGCTCGTGAATGTCCAGTCACCACTTTTTCTATCAGTCACTTAAATTTGAATTTAAAACATTTGTAAAGCGCATCATATACCCTGCGGTTTCTTGGCGCTGTATAGACAAAGTTTCGGCAAAAACGGAATTGTGGCAGACTGGCCCTGAAGTAACATGGGCAAGATTTACAGGGAAAATGCTTGTTTAAACAAAAAAGTTTTAAGATCTTTGCGGAAAGAAAGATAGTGGGAGGCGAAACGTAAATGGTCGGGGAGGGAGTTCCAAAAAGTGGGAGCCAGAGTTGAAAAATTGGCACCTCCCCACTTCTATCGTTTGAAGCGCGGAATTTGGAGGAGAGATTTGGACGAAGAGCGGAGCTCTCTGGCAGGAGCGTATTCATTGATCAGGGAGGAAATAAAGGCAGGAGCAGACCCCTGGCGAGCCTGGAACATCATGCAACCAGTTTTAAAAAGGGAACGCTCCTTGACAGGGAGCCAATGAAGCTCTCTAAGGAGGGGTGTGGAGTGATGAGAGCGCGAAAGACCATACACCAATCGTGCCGCTTAGTATAGCGGTCACAGACAAATCCTTCCCTGGGTGATAACTGAGCTTTTGGGTGACCAAGCTGCATTCCGATGTGTCTCCTGGGCCCAATGAACTCTGGTGCAACTTTGAGTGTCAGGTACTGTTCTTTGGTGTTGTACGGTGGTGTTTGGAGGTGGCTTAAAAATTCTGGGCTACCACCTTGCCCCTGTAGGCTTCTCAGCTATTGTGTCCCTGTGCTGTGAACAGGAGGCCAGATTGGGTAACAATATATCAAGTTAAACCTAAAAGTGGAAAGCAGGTTGTTTTGTTAGCTTTCTGCACTCTCCCAAAGCACCATTCAAGTCAGTGGATGTGCAGAATAACATGGAGAATTTTAACAAAAGAGTATATGCCTTCATATGCTATATCCCAATTTCGTACATATACAAAGAGAAAACATCTGTATCCATGTTATTTCTTAAAAACTGTAAAAAAAATGAAAAACTTCAAGCAATCGAAAAGCCAACTGATCTGACTTGCAATTTGAGCCCTGACAAAAACATTTTAAAAAGCCTTATATAACGCAAAAGCAAAAGAAAAATTGATTACTTTGTGCATATAATGTCTTTATGAGATAACATGGGATGATTCAGCATACTTTTGAAATGTAAACTAGTCCCTCATGCATTGCAATGGAAAGCATCCATAGGAGGTGAAACAGCCAATCAAATGAAATGAAAAAGAAACCCTCGAGTGGGTGGAACCACAGCCCACCCTTTGTACATTTTAAAGACTGGATGACAAAATGTCTACTTAAAAATTGGAAAACATGTAGTTTTATTAGCTTCCAGTGTTTCCAAAGTGGGTCAAGCCAGTGGATGTGCATTATAACATGGAGGGCCAGAATATGATGTCAGGTGGACAGCCACAGAGAGGCCGTCGGTGTTGGTCCACCTGACATCTAAGTAAGGCAGCGGTCCGACCGCTAAATTATGATACCAGCGGTCAGAGTGCAGCGGGCGGGGGAAAGACCGACATCTCTGACAGGCTCAAGGAGCCCGTCGGAGCGACAGTCGGAGCCTAATCCCTACAATAGTGGCGGTGCCTGCGGAGACACCGCCGTAGGGATTAGGATGTCAGTTTCCGACAGCCTTTTCATGGTGGTCAGCCCACCATGAAAAGGCTGTTGGAAATAGACTTTGAAGGCATATACTCTTTTGTTAAAATTCTCCATGTTATTCTGCACATCCACTGACTTGAATGATGCTTTGGGAGAGTGCAGAAAGCTAACAAAACAACCTGCTTTCCACTTTTAGATTTAACTTGATATATTGTTACCCACTCTGGCCTCCTGTTCACAGCACAGGGGCACAGGGACACAATAGCTGAGAAGCCTGCAGGGGCATAGTGGTAGCCCAGAATTTTTTAGCCGCCTCCAAACGCCACTGTACAACACCAAAGAACAGTACCTGACACTCAAAGTTGCACCAGAGTTCATTGGGCCCAAGAGACTCATCGGAATGCAGCTTGGTCACCCAAAAGCTCAGTTATCACCCAGGGAAGGATTTGTCTGTGACCGCTATACTAAGTGACTGATAGAAAAAGTGGTGACTGGACTTTCGCGAGCCCGAAGAGGACCTCAAGGGACATCAACCCTCTGACCAAGATCGCCTCACACCCTTTGTGAATCAAGGAGTAGCCACGGGAAGACCCCCGTCGACCGCACCATATCCACAGTATCCTTGAGCATCTTCGGCATCCTTCATCCCTTGCATCAGTACCACTTCCATAGGGATCCATTGCAATGGGGATAAAGTGCCTGGAGACTGCTTCACCTGTAGAGGTAACTGAGTCTGAGGCACTTGTTGGTCGCCCTGACTTGCTCCCTACTGGAGTTGGTCACCTAAAGTGACTCTAAATGAGCGCATTACAGCTAGTAGGGCACCTATGCCCTGCAGGCCTCCGCAATGTGGCCTGGAGTATAATAATCCATGCATTGTATGCCAGGCACCACATGGTGCCTGACACATGGTGCATGGGTGTTTAAAAACATCCCTTTTCACATTGCCGCTTGTGCTACTGCCCTTTTCTGGCCCGCAGCACAAACTGCAATAGAAAAAGAAATGTTTCCGACTGACTACAGTGCGGTCACATTCTAATCTGGCGGGTGGGACCTCTGACTACTTGTCGGGCGGTCCCACTCCCGCTTCGACGGCGGGCGCATGCCCAGAGAGTTAAAAAAAAAGAGTATATGCCTTCATATGTAATGGGCACTACAGTCATCCCAATATATTACAATCATGGCCAGTAGACTTATGCACCAACAGTGTTGTTAGCATATTTATTGATTTTCTGCACCTGACACATGATCTATCATCTTCTGCATAGATTGCAGATTTTAACAAAAAGGTTGTTTCAAGCTCAAATGAATCTGAAGTTACTAAAAACAATATAGCAGATATTTCTGTGTAGCGGCAAGCCCTTTAATGCTCAAGCAGGTTGCTGTATTTATGTGTTACATCGATGCTAATGAGGTGAATCATTTGCCTGTACAGTGCTAATGTGTAGAAATTACAAAATAGTGAAGTATCACTGCTTTAAAATATGATGCATTATGTCACATTGTTTGCCTTTATTGCCACATAAATGTTCAACAGACTAAGCACAAGTCAATGCCTCATGCTCTACTGAGCAATATTTACACTCAGTTCTGTCAAAGGTCAAGATGCGAAAGCAATGGTATGTTCACATTTCCTTTAGTTTGTCTCAAAACACACTACACCCTATTGAACTGGCATCCACAGTAACGAAACTCAATGCATCATTTGAAAAAGGAGACATGGGTTGCAAATCTATGATTTCTTTTTTTTTTTAAGCTTTGCAAGTGCTTTATTTTCTTCTTGCAACCATTCAAATTGTGCTCCCTACTTGAGTAGTGAGCGTAAAGGTACTGCAATTTCTGCAACATTTTTGACAAATCTAGAATAGTACTCACATAAACCTAAAAATTATCGGAGTTGATCTTTGCTGCTTTGCTCAACAATGTCTTGAATAGGTTTGAGTGAATCTTTTTTCGGTGCAATACCTTTCCCAGAAATGGTGTGACCTAAATATTCCACTACTGTGGCAAGAAACTTGCATTTATCTCAATGAACTGTCATCCCCCTTTCATTCAAAATAGACATACCTTTATCATGATAATGTTGATCTTCAGAATTAGTGTGAACCAAAATATCATCTTGAAATGCCACCACATTATAAGTATTTTTTTTTTAACAGGTAAAACATGAGCTTCTAAAATACTGATGTGGCAGATGCCAGGTCAAAAGGCATGTGTGTATATCTGAATGCACTATCTGGTGTGATGAAAGAAGCAATAAAATGACCATCAGTCATCAATTCAATTTGATGATATGCCGCCTTTGAATCAATAATCGAAAAAGGTTTTGCACCATCCAATGTCACTAATAACTCTTAAATGCGCAGCAGGGGATGACAAACCACCAAAATTTGTTTATTGACTGATCTTAAATCCACACACATTTACCTCCCTCATTGAGGGAAGCTGTCATCCTGTCGCTTTTAAAGCAAGGAAGGAGCCTGAACTTTGTGATTCGTATAGGCCTCTCTCACTACTTAACTGTCATGTTAAGATATTGGCCAAACTTATCACAATGAGGCTAAGCCTATTGATGGCAAACCTGATACTGCCAGATCAAGAGAAGTGTGGAGAAGTGTGGCTCATCGATTAGAGCGGCAGACCCTGAGGCAGAGGTCTGGCCCAGGACCAGGGTTCAATTCCTGACGCGGCAGGGTCTTGGGCTCAATGTCCACGGACTCGATAATTCTCGCCTAGGTGCCTACTCTAATCATGGGTCCCACTCTGCAACTCTGGGCAATAGCTTGCTTAATCTCCACAATGGCCCTGAAAGCGCTAGGGTGCCTGGCCTCACCTTGGGGGTGCCCAGTAGGGGACATCTCACAGGGAAAGCCAGGAAGGGTTCCACAGCGGTATACAGCACCAGGATGCCTGAAAGGTGATAGTGTGCTTTACATGTTTACACATATTTACAATCAGGATTTGTGCCCGGAAGGGCTACGTCCCACAATCACAGGACGCTCTTTTCTGTATTGAACAATGTGTCTCCGGACCTCCCCCTAGCTGCAATTTTTTTAGACACCACTAAGGCATTCGACTCTATAGAGTGGGATTATATATTTGGGGTGATGCTGAGAATGGGGTTCCCGCCATTGTTTCTGTCATGGATTAAATTACTGTACACCTTGCCAGTAGCGAAGGTTCTTATTAACGGCCATACTTCACGAACTTTCAGTATAACGAGGGGGACTCTGCAGGGGTGTCCTCTTTCACCATTATTGTTTGCCATTGCTGTAGAACCGCTTGCAGCAAACCTACGCCAACATCACAAAGATAGGGCCCTTAGGTGTAATCAGCATCGGATACTAATATCTCCCTATGCAGATGATATTACCCTATATGTACGTGATCCTCAGCACAACCTTAACCCGGTGCTGCGGGAGTTCATAGTGTTTGGAAGACTCTTGGTAGTCCAAATAAATTGGGGGAAGTCCAGTTGTTTTCCGCTTACTGAGGCTACGGGGCGCTTCTCGATTGACTATCCCTTGGAGTGGTGTGATGATGACCTGAAATATCTAGGAAGTAGAATCACTAGAGATAGGGATGCGCTCCTGAGGCTGAACTATGGGACGGCTGTGACTCGTATTACAGAGACGTTACACGATGGGTGGCATTACCTCTATCCATGGCGGGGCGAGCATCATTGATAAAAATGGTGGTACTCCCTCAACTGCTTTATTTATTTTTGAACATACCCTATTTTCCTGGCGGGCATTTCTTTAAAACAATTAAGCTGGAGATGATTCGCTTAGTGTGGGGGGCAAACAAGCTAGATTACAGTGGGAGGTGATGACGCGCCCGTACGCGAAAGGTGGATTTGGAATACTGTATTTTGAGTTGTATTTTCCTGCGGCGCAAGCCCACTATGCATGGTTTTGGGTGAAGCAATCGAAATATATGCCGCAAGTAGCAGCTGCACATTGGCTGGCACACCCTGTACCATTGGAGGGGGCGCTCTTCCTCCCGATAGGGGACAAAGATAGATGGCCTGATGCCTTGGCGTGCACGATAACAGCTTGGCGCAGAATCGGGCACCTGCTGGATGTGCCTTTTCTATATTCGCCATTGCTACCCCTAATCTATCATCCAGCTATGCCACTGCTGCAAAAAACGGTATTTCATACATTTAAAAGCCGGGCCCAAATTGTTAATTGGGGGGACTTGTATGTAGAAGGCCGCTTTCGTACCCTTGACCAGATGTTATCAGACACACAGAGGACGGTGCTGGACGTGTTTTCGTACATCAGATTAAGGCAGGGCATAAGGTCGATCACTCCTGGATTCCCAGAGGAACCCAGGGCGCTAGCCCCCATGCAGCACATACTAGGCACAAATACGGCAAGTAAACTGGTATCCCGGATGGATCACTGAAAGAATATCGACTACCACAATATCGAGTACCCAAAATATCGAGGTGAAAATATCTACTACAAAAATATCGAGTTTGTATGTACAAACAGGTAAGTACAAAAATATCGACTACAAAATATCGTTTACAAAAATATCGTTGTAAAAAATATCGACTTTACTAAAAACAATGTTTAATTACATTAATATAAAAAATTAATTACTAAAATATAATTAACAATACTTAAAATAACTTTTAATAATTAAATATTTAATGAAAGTAAAAAAAAATATATATTTTTAATCATATTTCTTAAAACATATATATATAGTAACAACATTTAATTAAATAATAGGCAATATTGTATATGTACCCCAAAAACCCCAAACTGACCCTGAACCCTAAAAATACCCCTTTACCCAAAAACTAAAAACTGACCCTGAACCCTAAAAATAACCCTTTACCCAAAAACTGAAAACTGACCCTGAACCCTAAAAATACCCCTTTACCCAAAAACTGAAAACTGACCCTGAACCCTAAAAATACCCCTTGACCCAAAAACTGAAAACTGACCCTGAACCCTAAAAATACCCCTTTACCCAAAAACTGAAAACTGACCCTGAACCCTAAAAATACCCCTTTACCCAAAAACTGAAAACTGACCCTGAACCCTAAAAATACCCCTTTACCCAAAAACTAAAAACTGACCCTGAACCCTAAAAATACCCCTTTACCCAAAAACTGAAAACTGACCCTGAACCCTAAAAATACCCCTTTACCCAAAAACTGAAAACTGACCCTGAACCCTAAAAATACCCCTTTACCCAAAAACTAAAAACTGACCCTGAACCCTAAAAATACCCCTTTACCCAAAAACTGAAAACTGACCCTGAACCCTAAAAATACCCCTTTACCCAAAAACTGAAAACTGACCCTGAACCCTAAAAATACCCCTTTACCCAAAAACTAAAAACTGACTCTGAACCCTAAAAATACCCCTTTCATTTAACATAATTAGCAATTAATCAATTAAATAAAATTAATTACCAATTACATTTTAATTAATTAACAAACATTTTTTAATTAACAATTAATTAAATATTACTACCAATTATTAAATTAACATATTTAATTAATTATAATTAAATTACTTCCCACCCTATTCCCCTATAAACCCACAACCCGCTAGAGAAAATACATTATTTTAATTGACATAATTAGCAATTAATCAATTAAATAAAATTAATTACCAATTAAATTTTAAATAATTAACATATATTATTTAATTACCAATTAATTAATTATTACTACCAATTAATAAATTTACATATTTAATTAATTATAATTAAATTACTTCCCACCCTATTCCCCTATAAACCCACAACCCGCTACAGAATTAAATTACACAATAATTAAAAAAATAATTAATTAAAAAAAATAATAAAATAAATTGACACTTTTCACACATATTATAACATAAACACACTATAAATAATTAAATATTATTTAAAAAACTATATTTTTTACTATCTAGATTATATACTTGGATATTTTCACTGTCTATATTATTTACAGTCGATATTACTTCACTTACCTTAAAAACGATATTTTGGCTGTCGATATTCTGTCTAGTCGATATTTTCTCCAAACGATATTTAAAACTCGATATTCTGTCCAGACGATATTTTGGAGTCGATATTATGTCTGTGCACCATCCCGGATATATAATATGATACATACACAGAGGGAGCTTCTGGCTACACAGTCGCGTGTACGGTGGGAGAAGGAACTAGGAATTGCCATGACGGATGAACAATGGGAGGACTGTTGCCTACAAACTGAGAGAGTATCCGCGAGTAGTAGACTACATATCATACATTACACGTTCTTACACAGACTTTACTACACCCCGGCTAAAATGTACAAATATAAATTTAGAGATAATGACAGCTGTGACAGATGTCATGCGGAGAGGGCGAGATCCCTGCACCTGGTATGGGAATGTCCAGGAGTTAGAGATTATTGGACACAGGTTTTTAATGCTTTACAGACTATGATTGCCACCCCATTGGCACAGGCTCCGCTGTTGGCCCTGCTGGGTTATGTGAAGCCACTCTTTTATTGTCAAGAGTAGAAGTGGTAGGTTGTTCAAGTTGTGTTCCTTTCTGTTCTTCTACCGATGTATCTTGGGTTGAACTTGATGGGGATCCCAAGGTTGGTGTTCCCGGTACTCCTCCTTGTTCTCAAGATGATCTCCCCGGAGGCTCATAGGATGGAAAAAGAGGGAGCCGTCAGATAGGGGTTTTGATTATGTACATTTGTTTTTATACCCGTCACCACACCTTCTAGTGTTGGGGCTTGATTCTCTTGTGCTTTTTGGGGTAGGGGAAGGGGTTGTTATCAAGTGCCTAGGGATTTTGGTAGTGCTCGGTTCAAAAACGTATTGCTGTGCAAATGCCACAAAAAAATAACAGGAAGCGGTTCAGCTGGGGCACTTATTTGGGATATCACAGGGCTCACCACTCATGGGCGCTGAAAAGCGAGGCTTCCCGCCCCTTACCCGTAACCCATCCCGTTTTCACCACCCGCTTCCCTTAACCCCAATCCCTGGTCCCTCTAGATCAGAGGTCTTCAATCTGTGTGGCGCGACCCCCAGGGGGGCCGTGAAGGCATGGGAAGGGGGTCGCACTCTTCATTTGGTAAAAGAAAACATTGCAGACAGTCACCGGTATTTAAAATGTTTTCCCTGGGGTGTTATTCAGGGAATCTCCTGTGCTGGTAAATGGAAGTCAGACAGACAGCTAAACATGCCTTTCTACCAGTGTGTTGCTGGTCTGAAAGAAATGCAAATGTGCACAACGAGTTAATCTGCACATTTTAAAGGATTTGCAGATTAACTTGTTGTGTATATTTGCATTTCTTTCAGGCCAGCAGCACACTGGCAGAAAGGTGTATTTAGCTGTCTCCCTGGCTTTGATTTCTCAGGACAGGAGAGTGTTGTTGCAGTTAATTGGTCAAATCACTTGAAGCTTTTTGAGTGTTAGTGCCCAGATTTTACTGACCTGTGAAGTGCTTGCTTTTAATTGTCATTGTTTTTACTTAGGGCTTACTATCCCTGAGAAATGTGTTGAAGGGTAATTATGTAAAAAAATGGCATTTCATTGGGTATGGATTTAAAAAAATCTATGGGTCTCCTTTACAATGAAATGGTGTAGCGCAGCTCCGCTAGTATGTTTGCTGCGCTGCCCTATGCCTAACCAAAAGGGCAGGAATGCACTGTATTTATAAGATAACGTGCACTCCAGTCCTTTCTGCCAGCACACAATTTTGTACCTAGAGCCAATGCAGACACCCTTGCACCATGGTGCAAGGGTGTCTGCATTGTTGGCAGGATTGTTTTTGTGCAAGAAGACACGCCTTCCTGCGCAAAAACAACCCATGGAGGCCTTTTCCTCTTTCTATGAGTGCTACACATAGAAATTGGAATCAATTGAGAAGAAATAAAATATTTCTCCTCGTTACACATCCCCTGGGGCAGCGTACAGTTTTGACGCATCCTCAGGTTTACAGATCCTTGTAAATCTGGGAATGTGCCAAAACCCCAGGGAAAACCCACTGCAATGCCCCTGGAATGCGCCCCCCTTATGCAGTGTAAAGCAATGCACCGACTTGTGCTGCTTTGCCTTAGACCATATCTAGGAGGCCATTAAAAGCCACGCTAAGTGGCTGCCTGATCTCGTAGATATGGGCTGCTCTCTGCGCAACCAGAGTGTCATACAAAATGTCACACCGGCAGTGCAAAGGACTTATAAATAAGACCCTATATTTTGGAAGCAGCCCGTATATTTTTGAAGCACCATTTTATCGTAAAACATTTTGCGCATTTTGTAGCGTCCTATCTTATACTGTGTGTACTGCAGGTAAAAAATTGACTTACATATTCACAGTGCTTTCTTTTCACAGGCTATGACCTTATAGCACTAAAAATACACAAGTCACAATTCTCCACTGCACCAACCACGAGTTAATTCTGTGGCTCTCTGGTTCAACACAGACTTTTGTAGCGCATTAACTAATAGAGGTTTCATAATTTATTATAGTGCATTTCCCACTGAGTAACACCTTTTTAAAATGTATTCGATATTCATGGAAACTGCCTGTTATTTTATATGTAGCTACCTGATGGTGAAAGACTTAAAAAACGCACATATGTTTTAATTATGATGAAGGATGTTCAGTACATCTGGTTACATGCAGCTGTAAATGCCAAACCGTCAGCATCCCATGAAATATAGTAGGGTTTTCCTCTAATGCTGTGCAATAAAGTTGCACCCCATGTATTACAGCTATTATACCAAGGGCCATTGGCATTACGTGATTGTGCGGCAGCAGCGATTCTAGCATAATACAGATTTGCTGCGTTTGCCACATAATCCATCATCTGCTGCATAACTGCTGATTTTAACAACAAAATAATGTATTTACTCAAAAGGTTTAAATGTTACTAAAATGCAGCAACAGGTGTTGCCGCTCTGTAGAAGGCCCTCTGTAAAGCTGTACTGGTCATCGTTTTGTTGCTTATTGCTATACTTGGGTGTGAAACTGGTACTAACGAGGTGCAACCACAGATTCACCGTTTCTCTGGAGAACACTTATGGTTGTCAATGATAAGGACTACCAGGTTCTAGAAGTTTTTGTCGAGAGGGGGTCCTTACGCCTAAAAATTTCTGATGGGGGGTCTCGGCATCAAAAAGTTTGAAGACCACTGCTCTAGATGCTCTCACTCACCGGCTCGTTGCGGCCGCTCCCCATCATCCTCCAGAGGGCACCACCAATCCTGGCACCACCTCTCGTCCAGTTCCGCCTCTTCTCCTTTCAGTCCCGCATCTTCTTCTTTCGGTCCCTCCTCTTCTCCGTCCACGTCATCCTCGTTCCTGAGTTCTCCTTCAGTTCTCCGCGCACAGGGTCCGTCTTCGTTCTTCGGCTCTTCTGACTTTCTTCCTGTTGCCAGCGCGGCACCGGTCTGAGACGCCTCCCTTTGAATACCACCTGATTTAATTGGATCGCGGTAAATACATCCGGAGTCGTTCCCTCCCACTTCCGGGTCTCCGTCGGCATCTCACTGTGGAGAGACAAGAGAGGGGTATGGTTTTTGTAGTCCTCTGACATAGTCCTGGCCGTTGAAAGAATGTTGTTTTGTAAAGTCCCCCCACAGCGACACCCCGGTCAGTCATTCCTGCATTTTCTTACAATGATATATGCATGACTTGTGTTTTGTTCCAGCTCCATTCATACTACGGTTGCAAAGGTCCATCTCACCTGTCAATTGTAATCTGGATTTACGAAAAGTCAAAATCTGTAAGTCTGGGTGTTTAGTCCTAAATACCATTTGGCCAATCCTTTAGGTACTAGGAGTTGTATCAATTCCTGTGCTAGTGTACCAGGTTCTTAGCATTCTAACTAACATGAGTTGCTATTGCAAATTGGTGGTATGAATTATTATCACATTTCAGAGCATAAAAGTCTAATTCAGTCCGATCGGATTCAAACCTGTTTGTTGCACAAGGGTTAACTAAAGGGCCTACCTCACATTTGAAATGCATACACTATTTCACCTTAATATCTGTTTGTTTTCACATACAAATGTAAAAGAACTGCGCTAATATGGTGGCAACACCATTCAGTGCATCACATGCATTAACCCGCTGAGTGTCCTAAGTGAACATGTTGAAAGGTGTCTGCCACCAGGTTTGACATTTTAAGGATCCATGTGCATTTTAACAACAAACTTCCTGATAGCATGCTTTCAAAACATTAAAGAACTTGTGGGAGGCTGGTTTAGAATATGGTGCACACTTATTTAAGTGAAGCACCTTGCACTAATCCAGACAACCATTATGGTGATTATAGTGGTCTTCAATAACCTTTGAAAGCTCTGAAAGTGCTAGCCGTGAAGAGCATCCTTCAGGCTTATCTTGAAGGAGTGCCAAGCAGCTTGTTTTACCAGGTTTATCATGTAGTGTAGGTTAAACGAAAAGCAACCACACAATGTATATATAAAAATATGTCTATTTATTACACAACACTGACTAACACATTTGTATATCTCCTACGCGGAGATATAAACACAGATACACAATAATACTTCAATTGTAAACAGGTATGTATGCACCTAAGTCGGGACTTGGACCAGGAGACTCAGAAGATCTGGGGACACAAGGAACCACCTAAGATAAGTACCCAGGAACCCCAAGGAGGCAGTGTGCAGAGTGAAAACACAGCTGCGTGTCCAATAGAAGTCTACGAGAACGTCGGAGTTGCAGTTTTGGAGAGAAAGGACCCTTCTCAGTAGACCCTGAAGAAACCCCATGGAAGACAGAAGGTTGGAGAGTCACCCCACCCGTGGATACCCCATGAACTAGGATACCGACAGCAGGGTGCATAGGTGCAAAGGGATGTCGGAAACCACTGTAGACTAAAATGGAGGACTTCAGGAAAGATGCCGCTGGAGAAGACTGTTGTTTAAAAAGAAATGAGGACCCAATAAGTTTTTTAAAAGAACAGTGGTCCTTGATGAGGAACTAATGTAAATAAATAATCTATATAGACTTGAATCAGTGCTATATTATTACTGTCCAGCCGGACAGTAAAATGTAATGACTAACAAAATTGTAGATCTAACGAGAAACAATAAAGTGGGACACACTCCTGCGTCCTACATCAAAACATATAAAGTCAAGAAAACATTCATGCAGGGCAAGAAGGGCTTGTTTGCAATGTGGACAGTTAAACAAGCAAGATAAAAATGACAACCGTTACACTACAATATCGATTAGGATTGTGTGCACGGTGTTCCAGCAAGTCGACGATGTTTCGATCCTACTACATCAATATTAGGATCATCATCAGGACAATTTTATACAAGCCTGAAGAGCATGGAGCCTGCAAAACAATTGAGAGAATGCGGGAATGTTGTCGACAATGTTCAGCATAGCGGTTTCGGTACTACAGCCTTTCCTGAAACTAGATTGAAATGAGTCAAGTAAGTTGCATTTTCCCATGTGGCTTTCGAGTTGATGTGAGACACATTTCTCCATGGTTATGGCTAGGAGTGGGAATTTAGAGATGGGACGGAGGTTATTAGGATCATTAGGGTCAGCCTTTAGGTTTTTAAGAATGGGAGTGATTTGCCCATGTTGAAGGGAGTCAGGGACACACCCAGAGGCAAAGGATGTGTTAATAATCAATGGAGGCGGAGCTCAAAAAAGCAGCTGGAGACCCTTGTATTACTAAGAGCACTCCAGTTCTGGAAAAGCCCAAAAATAATGTGGGATGGTCAGAATTCAAGCCTATCTGTGATCTAGACATTGCAAAGATCATCCTGATCATTAAACCAAACAATCACTACAACGATCCTTTACCTGCAAAGTGTTGGTCTTCAATAAATTAATTGCTCATTCTCTCATGGACAAAGATCATCAATGTGTGACTGGCACAAGGCTCAATGCCGGACTGCCTAAAAACAGGGCAAGTCACCCCAATCTTAAAAAAAACAACAGAGAACCCTTCTGACCCCAACAATTTTAGACCAGTAACAAACATCCCCATGCTAGCCAAAGTCCTGGAAAAATGCTTACAACAACAATTGAGCCATCATATCTCTGAATTCAACTGCTGAATGACTGCCAATCATGTTTTAGACCAAACCATATTACTGAAACAACAATTCTGCACATCGTGGATGATGCTCTACTAGCCCTTGACCGCAACAAAACCTATCTCTTAATCCTGCTCAACTTCTCTTCGGCAATCGACACAGTGAATCATGCCAAAATACTTGATTGCATGAAAAATAGGATGGGTTTAGAAGGTACAGTCCTGAAATGGTTTAGACCTTTCCTAGAGAATAGAATCCAAACATTTACAGTTTCCAAACACTATCAGCTTCATCCAGAAGACGATCGGGGTGCCCCAGGGCTCAACACTATCACCCGCACTATTCAATTTGTACGTAGAGCCACTCAGAGAAACATTACAATGAGCTAACATCTCTTTCCACATGTACACAGATGACGCACAGCTGTACATCAAGATTACATTGACAGAAGAGATAGATATCATGAACCAAGCTCTAAAGAGTACCATCCATTTGCTAACCAGTAATCACTTAAAGCTTAACCCTCATAAAAGCGAATTCCTGATGATTCACCCACAGAAAAGCGCCACAAACGACCTAGAGTGGGCCAAGCTGATCACAGCACTAAACTGTATGCCGAGGATTGTTGATTCTACCAAATCCTTGTGAATTATACTAGACAAAAATCTGAATATGCTGTTGCATATCAACACAATGGCAAAAAATGCCCAGTTCCTCCTAAGCTACCTTAGAAAACTGAAACCCTTCCTAAATAAGACAGACTTTAAAACTGCAGTCCAGGCACTAGAAATTTTAAGGATCAAGTACGGTTGCACAACCCTAGCTGGTATCCCCATGATTTCAACAGCCCCACTGAAAGCCTGTCTCAAGGCGGCCGCAAGACTTATAACGGGCTCCAAGAAATTCAATCACATTCCCCCCTTATCTGAAACCACTTAGCTGGTTGCCTTATGAAGCAATAATACAACTGAAAATGGCAAGTATTCCCCATAAAGCGATACATTGGAAAACACCAGCATACCTAGCCCAGAAAATAACATTATCAGGAGGATGCTGCCTATCACGGAGTCAGGGTGATCTACTACTGAAACCGGCCGTTTCTGTAAGAAAAGAACTTATGACCGAGCGTTCTTTGATGCAGCGCCTAGAATTTGGAACACTCTCCCCCCTAACATTAGAAGAATTTCGTCAATCTCCGCTTTCAAAAAGGAAGCCAAATCTTTTTGCATGAGTAAATACCTAGCATAATCGCAACAGATTCATCATTTTCATGGATCCCCATTATTCATATGCATGCTACCTCTCACTGAACATTAACCTCTTCGGGGTACTGTATTTATGTGTTTTTGGTTTTTGTTGTAAGCATCATTGTTTTTGCAAATAGTGTACAACTACTGATGACTTGGTAACAAAATTGTTGATAGATATATTAATGTAAAGCGCTCTGATACCCCACTCAGGGTCATGTCCGCGCTCTATAAAACACCAAAAATAAAATGAAATAAATAAAAATAAAAATAATCTTTGTCCAACATGGGGCAATGATGTGGTTATGGTTATGTACTAGCTCTCTCAGGAGTGGGTCTTTGGTATGCAAGGTCGGCTTTAATTTTGCAATGATGTGAAAGACTTTGAGCTCCGTCATGGGTTTGAGATTAGTCCAGGTGGGGTTATTTTTCAATTGTGTGTTGGAAAGGATATCGCCAGAACCAGTTGGAGTAGAATGGTGAAGGACAGGATTAGGAGGATGGGTAGATGCGGAGAAAGGGGGGATGTCAAGAGAAATTTGGGGGCTGGGCAAGGCCAATATTTGCGGGAAGGATTGATCAATACATGCATTTTTTTTCCGTGAAGAAGTTGGCAATTTCTTCACATTTTTCGTCAGAGGCTGTTCAGGAGGGGCAGATGAAGTTTGTCTTCTGACAATGTTAAAGAGTTCTCTGGGCATATTTCTAGCACGACAAAAATTAAAAAGCTCCCTTTCCCTGCAGGGAAAGGGAGCTCTTTAATTTTTGTTGTATTATACACCCCCTCCCTTTTCCAGTTGAAAAAGGGTACCTCCTCCTTGTTTTTAATCATATTTTTAGCACAAACCAATTGGAAATGAAAGAAAGATGCTTTTTTTCATGAAAATGTGCTTCTTGTATATTGATCTGAGGAGGGCTAAATGAGAAGGCGAGGGGTGTTGTCTCCATGTTCTTTCTGCAAGTCTAAGTTGTCTTCTTTCATTATTGAGTTCAGGATTGAACCAGGATTTAGAATGGATTGCTCTTGTCACTGCAGCTTAGAGGAACAGGTGATGCTGAGGAAGACCAGGAGCCATGCACGAGCTGTCCCACGTCGTAAGTCGAGAACCAGTTTTCGGTGTCCGGTGGAAACACCAACAAGCCTTAGCAGCTGCAGCAGGTGTGGAAACTGAATCCGGAGCAACATTGGGACCAGTAAGGTCCAAGGGACTCACCACAAGCAGGAGAGTCAGAGCAGGCCCGAGGAAGCAGAGGAGCCCACTGGAGCAGAAGACCCTCAAGAGGACCCACAGGCTGGAGGCACAGGAGTCGTAAGAGGACCTTGAGCAGCTCACCAAGAAGGATGGCCCATGGTGCAGAGGATGCGCTTAGGGCGCTGTACTTGGCAGGAAGAGATGCTGGAGGCTGGAGCTTCTTGTAGCCTGAAGATCTCTAGAGTGCAGAGCAAACAAGCCTTGGTAATGGTAAGTTGACACGGTACATAGGGATTTGGTCCCAGTGGTTCAGATGAGGGATACTGGCCTCCAAATTGCAGAGAGGACAGGTCAGGCCTCGAGGGAGTTACAGAACCACCATCTGTGTTACTGAGCCTTTCGAAGTCCATGGGTTGTCTGGAGCAGCAGACCAGTCAGCTTCATTGTGGTACCTGCAGGTCTGTTGAAGATCCTGGAAGAAGCACAGACAATGAAGAAGACTTGCAGAACAGCGAGACCAAGAGCAGCAGGACTCTTCCTTGATGCAGTCTTGGTTCCAGGCGAAGTCCAAGTGTCCAGACGGTCGAAGAGTGACGTGGTTTCAAGCTTGAGTCTTGTCCCATTACAAATCTGAGGGGCCATCCACAGGTAAGTCTTTAAATACCCTAAGGAGGGCGTTAGGATGAATCAGGGGTCCTTCCCAGTGGTGGGGTTGGACAGCGGGGAGGATACTCCCCTTTAAAGCATTCTGGTGGTGCTGGCAAGCGCCCCTACCCAAGACCAATACACTCAAGCCTGTCTGGGAGGTAGTCACACCTCTATGTGACAGGAAACCCATTGTTCTACCTTCCCCTGCTCGAGCTCAGCTCAGCAGCAGGAGGGCAGAATCATGTCTGGGGTCGGCAGCAGCACTAGCTTGCTGGCAGACCCTGATAGGCTGTTACCGGGAGTGTTGGGGGCTCCTGAAGGAGACCCCCACCCCAGTGCATGGAATCAAACCTCCAACACTGGTAATGGTGCTTAAGCACGATTCAAACATGTTTGATACGAACATGCCCATGTTCGGCACAGCCACTACATAGTTTACCATCGCATAGTGACGGATGGCCACTATATATATCAAAATGGCTGGCTGCACTTATAAAGCATGGAGAATCAACTCTGGGGTTCGTAGGGGTGTCCTGCTCATGCAGGGGCACCCACACACTTATAACCAAGCATCCTGATTTCAGGCCTGAAAGGCCTGCTATACGGGTGACTTATAGGTTTAAGTGTAGTGACCTCAGATATAAGAAAACTTAGAACAGTAGTGGGAGGTACAAGAACCAACTCTCACAGGCTGCAGTGGCAGGACTGTAGTCACAGTTTGAATGGTCTCTCATGGGTGGCATAATACATGCTGCAGCCCACGAGAGACCCCTGGTGTACCTATGCCCTATGCCCATATACTAGGGACTGACAAGGGTACAGCAAAACACACAAGATGATGGACGGAATGTTGCACAATGGCAAAACATTCACCCCCAGTCACAGATCTGGGTTTAATCCATCGTTATTTTGCTCACCAAGCCACCCCAGTTCAGACATGGCCATATGCAAATCAGTCTTGACCCTGTGCCTCATGGGAACAGTCCAGACCGAACTGCCAAGCCATGTCTTCCTTGGACCGGAATCAAGCATCCTAGGACCGGTGTCTGTCTATCAGCCATCTTCAGCCAGGAAAGCTTGACTCCAGTGGCGTAGTCAGCACGGGACCCACGTCTGGTCATACCCTTCTCACATAGGGTGAACAGCAAAACACACAAGATGATGGATGGAATGTTGCACAATGGCAAAACATTCACCCCCAGTCACAGATCTGGGTTTAATCTATCGTTATTTTGCTCACCAAGTCACCCCAGTGCAGATCAGCCTTGGCCCTGTGCCTCATGGGAACAGTCCGGCCCGAACTGCCAAGCAATGTCTTCCCTGGACCGGAATCAAGCATCCTGGCTAGGCCTGATAGTTCGGGCTGGACTGTTCCCATGAGGCACAGGGTCAAGACTGGTTTCCATATGGCCATGTCTGAACTGGGGTGGCTTGGTGAGCAAAATAACGATGGATTAAACCCAGATCTGTGACTAGGGGTGAATGTTTTGCCATTGAGCAACATTCCGTCCATCATATTGTGTGTTTTGCTGTTCCCCCCTATGTGGGAACGGCATGCCCAGACGTGCGTCCCATGCTCACTACGCCACTGGAGTCAAGCTATCCTGGCTGAAGACGGCTGATAGTCAGAAACCGGTCTTAGGATGCTTGATTCTGTTCCAGGGAAGACATGGCTTGGCAGTTCGGGCTGGACTGTTCCCATGAGGCACAGGGGCAAGGCTGATTTGCATATGGCCATGTCTGAACTGGGGTGGTTTGGTGAACAAAATAACGATGGATTAAACCCAGATCTGTGGCTGGGGGTGAATGTTTTGCCATTGTGCAACATTCCGTCCATCATCTTGTGTGTTTTACTGACAAGGGTACACCAGGAGCCAATTGTAGAGGCACAGAAGTACTTACCATGGCCAATTTAGGGAGGAAGCACAGGGACTGGAGTCCTGATTAGATGGATCATAGTCATACTAGTCAAAAAAACATATTGACGCCAGTAAAAAAACAAGCATTGGCATAGCCAATAGGTCTCGCTTTTGAGACCTTATAAGTAAATAGCCATGCAACACTTGATGCTGTCTAATCTAGGATATTGTGCTGGATAACTAAACATTTATAATGTCCCAAAGGCGAGACCTATTGGCGATGCATTGGGGTGCCTTATAAGTGTTTAGGCAGAACTATTGATTTTGGCAATGTTTCTAAGCTGTGCTGTAGAGAAGTGTGGCTGCTGTGCAGCATGCTGAGAAGTTGTAATTAAAAAGTGTAAGAAGCACTAAGTGATGCTGTGGTGTCGTTGAGTGATGCTGTGCTGGCCCTGAGTTATGCTGTGGTGGCATTGAGTGATGCTGTTCTGGCCCTGATTGATGCTGTCATGGTGCTGACTGATGCTGTTGTGGTGCTGAGTGTTGCTGTAGTTGCGCTGTGTGATGTTGTGGTGGCGCTGAGTGATGCTGTGGTGGTGCTGAGTGATGCTGTGGTGATGTTGACTGATGCTGTGGTGGCGCTAAGTGATGTTGTGGTGGTGCTGAGTGATGCTGTGATGGTGCTGAGTGATGCTGTGGTAGCGCATAGTGATGCTGTTGTGGTACTGAGTGATGCTGTGGTGATGCTGAGTGATGCTGTGGTGAAGGTGAGTGATGCTGTGGCGGCCCGAGTGATGCTGTGGTGGTGCTGAGTGATGCTGTGGTGGTACTGAGTGATGATGTGGGGGTGCTGATTGATGCTGTGGTGGTGCTGAGTGATGCTGTGGTGTTCCTGAGTGATGTGGTGGTGCTGAGTGATGCTGTGGTGGTGCTGAGTGATGGTGTGGCAGCCCTGAGTGATGCTGTGGTGGTGCTGAGTGATGATGTAGTGGTGCTGACTGATGCTGTGGTGGTGCTGAGTGATTCTGTGGTGGATTCGAATGATGCTGTGGTGTTCCTGAGTGATGTGGTGGTGTTGAGTGATGCTGTGGGGAAGGTGAGGGATGCTGTGGTGGCCCTGAGGGATGCTGTGGTGGTGCTGAGTGAGGATGTGGTGGATTTGAGTGATGCAGTGGTGGTGCTGAGTGATGCTGTGGTGGATTCGAGTGATGCTGTGGTGTTTCTGAGTGATGTGGTGGTGCTGAGTGATGCTGTGGTGAATTTGAGTGATGCTGTGGTGGTGCTGACTGATGCAGTGGTGGTGCTGGTTGATGCTCTATCACTCAGTACTGAGAAACAGGCCCGCAAATTCATTAGTCAACAAAAAGAAACATTTTCAGAGATTTCCCAAAGCACAAGTAATGTGCAATGAGGTGAAGTGAGAAAGGGGGTGATTTCAATAACCTTGCTGCTGCAACAGGAAAAAACACAACACCTGTTTCTGCATCATCTTCTTTATAAATGAGGTGCTGTTGCCAGTTGCTTTATGACAGATACTTTGGCTTTTGAATTTGATGCCTTTGTGAACAGGAAGCTAATGTAATTAATTCAAGTGGCCGGTGATAGGTGCCCATCTTGGTAAGCCAAGGAATACTCAGCGCACATTTAAAAAAAATAATTTGAAGCTTTTGAATTTGGTAGTTGTATAAAGCCAGATACATGTGTTTCAGTAATCAAGACACAATCCCACAATTATGATGCGTGCCCTCGGTTAATCAGTATCTATGTGCTCACAGTCACACATGGCAAGCGTAACAGAAGGAATAATCATTTTGCAGTAGTACATATTTGTATCAAACTGACTTTGGGAGCTACCCTTCTCAGATGGTACACCAGAACGCCATGCAAACCAGAACGCTTCATAAACTCACTGGGTATATGAAGCGCTGTATAAATAGTGCAATAGGACCATCCTAAAAGTGGTTTGGGCTTTCAAAGGGTAAGAAAGAGCTTTACAACTAGTAGTACAATACAATCATCCTTTGCTGGAGCCAGAGCCTAGTGTACATGTATTGACGTCATGATTTACACGGCTGTGCTTGTTTTCTCATATTTTCACTGTAAGGCCTGCTTGTGGTAAGTGCAGTTGATGGTAGTGAATGAAACAGATACCACTTAATGAAATTGATAGCTGTGGTTGCAGCTAGCAGCACTGGATGCAGTTGATAGGATGAACTGCGTCTGATAGGACTGGATGGAGGTGATGTCATTTGTGGCCGCTTAGGTCTGCCATTTTAATGAATCAAAGACTGTGTAGTGCAGGACAATAAAAAGACAGTCTAAAAGCCCACTCAGTGGTGGGGTGTGCCGTCTTTTAGCGGAAGTGCTCCTAGTGGTGGGGTGTGCCGTCTTTTAGGAGAAGCGATCCAGGTTGGTTTGATTTGTAGTATATGCTGAACCTCAGGCTTGGAGCTGTCACTCTCTCATCATGTTGGGGCTCTAATATGAACTCTGGGGGCTCAGGGATGGAGCGTGGTGAGACAGTACTTGCAGTGTTTGACCGTGTTTACGCTGTGAAATTCCGAGGGGGACGTCAAACTAGACCCCATAAACCTTGCTGGCTGTCAAACACCTGGTTCGTATGGTGTGGAGCAAAATTTTGAAAGGCAAGAAGGGTAGTCCCAACTCTTGGATGCAGAGGTCTAACCACTGTTGCACTGGTGGGTGGCAGACGCTCAATCACAGAGGAAGCAAGTGTCCAGCATGTGAGAACATTGACAGAGGGGCACACTTCACGGGCCTGCATGACAAAAAAAGTGAAAGTTAAAAAAACAAGCCCAGGAATTTTGCACGCGCGCGCTAAAAGAAAACAAGTGGGGGCATATTACCAAGGGTGGCGATAGGCGATAATTCTATCGCTCCATTAGCAATCTGTCGCTAACAGCAGTTAGCGACAGCTTTTAGGCGATAGCGAGCGGTTTGGGGCCCGCTTTGCATCACAGCGATATTTATCGCTAATGACATGCAAAGTGGGCGTACCCAACGTGTTAGCGACTGAAAGCAGTTGCTAATGTCGCTATCGCCTATTAGCAAGGCAGGCGTAGCGATGGAAATATTCGCGCTAAAGGCGAATATATCCATAAACTAACGCCTGCCCAGACCAGTTCTTAGCCATATTATCCAATGGGAGATGGATAACATGGCTAAGAGCATTTCGTCGCTAATGCGTGAATATCGCTGTATTTTCAGCGATATTCACGCAATCGCCGGAAAATGTATCGCTTTGGAGCTAAACCTTGCTAATGGCATAATATCTCAGCGATAATTTCCGGCGATGCTTAGCGATAAAAAAAACGTTGCTATCCCTTGTTAGCGATAAATATCGCTACTCGCTGGTAATATGCCCCCAGGTTTCCTGGTCTCATCCCTTGTGTCTCTTAAAATGCTTACCTAAAACCCATTCTCTTACACGTCTACCTCTTTGCTGCTACCTCACCTGTCTGCCTAACATCATTTTTCTGCTTTATATTTCTGTAGATTTTATTATAGCTGTTTATATGATGAATCTCAAAGCGTTTTGGTAAAAGATTAAGAAATTAAATGAAATTCTACTGATGGACTTTTAAGAAGTTGATGGGGGATGTAGTTAAGAGGAAATGTTCTCACCAGAGGAACGAAAATAAATATGGCCAGATTTGCTACATTTTCAACTCAAATCTGGATAAGAGAAGCAGACAAGAGCTTGTATTAACGAAACATTGATATGAATTCCACTCTAAGAAATAGGAGAACCTCTTCTCCGCTGATCATGATGGATTGATACAGACCTTTAAAAAGAGGTCCTCTTCAGCAGAGCACACAGTGCTGATGATCAGTGCTGGTAGCAATCCTGGTCCAAGCAGAGAGGACACAAACTGTGCCCAGTCGTTTCCAGCCCTTTCTGCAGACAATGGCAGAGAACGCCTGTGTCATGTGTCTTGATCATGGATTAAGTGAAAGTGAATGCCAATACAATTAGAAAGACTAACACCCCAATTTACTTCACACATGACACCAATACACTGCCCGGATGATTCATATTCTGATCATTGACACTGCAGGGTAGTCCAAGGGCTCAGTCGCTGCCCGACTTAAAACTCCTGCAGCAGTTCAGGATAATCTCAGATCTTAAATCTGAGCCAATTAATATAGGATGAATCCATGTGACCTTCTGGCTTCGATACGTGTTGATGATCAGAGGCTGTGCATTACTTTAGAAGATCTTTTGTTATTATGTTTGGAATTTTGATCAGCATTGCTTGAAACACTGGCACACATTCAGATGCGGACTGTCTCTATAACACCAGCACCTAGCATAGACAGTGTTAGGACTCCTTAATTTGTGGATAGGCAGTGAGACTCAATCGGACAAACTCACCATGGCATCAACAGGTCATGGAGTCCAGCGTCCGCAGTGCCTGCTTGGTCTTTGCCTGGCTGTTGGCGACCATCACCGTGACACCGGCCTTTAACTTGGCCTCTTGCGACAAGCGCTGCAACAGTTTAGAAAGTAACCAATGTTCACACCAGACTCAAAGAGCGAAGTCAATCAATCATCTTGCACATCCTTGCCTTACTTATTTGATCCTTACCATGTTCTTTTATGAAAATAATAGGCCAAACTTTAGAGAGGTCAACGCTGCATAGGGCAGCAACAGAGAAGATTCACTGGTTCCATGGCAACAGTTGCTAAACCTGCCTACTTACCAGAGATACTTGACAAGCGAGTGACAAGGGCGTCATAGCTGTGGATTAGATCTTAGCCTTTCTCAATGATTTTTGGTTGACTTCAGTGTTTGCCTTCATATAAATGGTGTTTTATAGGAGCAGCAAGGACAAGGGGTTTGTGATGCGTCTTCAATATGAAGGTGGCTTCACAACTCCAAGTACCCTCCTGAAAGACGAGAAAAAGGACTGCAGGAGCAACGGCGCTACTGGTCTGAGAAAAAGAGGACAGGATCTGCACGAACAAGTGTTAGGGCAGGGACAGCATTCAGTCCTCAGACTTCAGCAGGAGTTTTCACTTCTTACAGGAGAAAGTTGGTGGTGGGATCACAGATTAGGAAGCCTCCGAAAGACTACTCCATGGGGATAGACGAGACCAAGAGACAGCTCTGCAGGTGTAGAAGGGTCTTCTCCTAGAGCACTACTCACAGTAGGGTGTTAATTAGATCTCTTACTTAACGTCCGTTCAGCTGTACGTAGTGGAGGCTTCCAGGAGGATGTTGTGTAAATGATGCTGACATTCCAACAGGGAGGGTTCTTGCATATTCCCTTAGTGTTTGGGCAATGTAGTAGAACCTGGCGATAACTTCTAGGAGTGCAGCCGAAAGCCTCAATGAAGGCAGTGTCCCCTTCAAACATTCTCACCTGACAATCTTTATTCTGAAGGTTATCAAACATTCATCCACTTTAAATTAGGGAAGTTAGACTGTCCACAAGAGATGCTGAAGTGGCGGTGAGAAATCAAAAGTCAATCATGTGTCCAAATAAACACGCTCAGCGGTCCAAAGATGCGGGGTGGGGCCACAGCTTGGGAGATGGAATAGGGTGCACAGGAGTGGGGTAAAAGACAGCACTGGTACAATTAGAGTGATGTTGAGAAAATCAGTATACGTCATCAACAGGCAGCATGTAGACGCAAGTTACTTCAGCAAACTACAAAGAGATCTCATACGTAGGGACGAGACTTCCCTACCTAAACACCCTGCTTGTTACTGACTACACTCGCCCGCCGTGCGGCACCCAGAGACTGTATTACCACAGAGGACTGACAGCCCCGGAGTGGAGCGCGGAGTGACTGCGGCCCGTGGAATGTGACTGCTCAGCGCGAGGAACTTCACAGCTCGATGCAGAAGCATCTTACCTTCAGCACATTTCTCCCTCAGTGGAAAAACCAAGACATTTCTGTAGAAACCAAGCTCTGATAAAGTGGGCAGCAGAGAAGGAAAGGGAGAAACGCATCCATCAACAGGCTGTCTACACTCGTAACGTTAACCACTGCCAACAAGCAGGAGTTGTGTGCGCGCCCGCTAAAAGAAAAAAAAGGACGCGAGTGGTGTGCGCGGGCGTGACAACAAAAGTGAAAGCAGGCTGGCGAGTGTAGTGCGATGTGCGCACACCATGACAAGCGAAGAAAGCCAGATGGTGCCTCTTCTCGTCATTGTGCGCGTAACCGCACGCTCTATGCCAGCCAAAAAGCTGTGGTAGGACTTTTAAAAGCCCACACACTAAATGTCTCGCAGACAGCGCATGAGCTGGCTCAGGCGAGACCTAATGAGGGTAACTATGCAAGAAGGATCCTAACACCAGCAAAAAGTGGGGTAACCATCCTAGAACTACAACAGATTTTACTGTAGTTTCCTTTCTTGGCTTTCTGTCAAGGTATGTGAGCGGAACGGAGGGAGCACTCCGTAGCTGCACAGAGCGGCTTGGGTTTTAGCACTAGTGTGTCTGTTGCAGTCCCCTCCCAAGGATTATCATATTACAGAATCTGCCAGGGAGTCTGTAGAAATCTCAGTGTCGTCATTGCAAAGGCTTGGGCTTCAGAAACACAACACAGGACATCAGCACTAACAAGCTTTGGGAAAGGCAATCGGTTGCTGCTTAAAGAAATATTGACTTTGCTAATGGAAACTAACTCAAAATGGGTCGGGGAGGGTTGAACCATTGCGGAGGGTGTGTCATGTAGTTTCCACTAATCAGTAGGAACTGGGTGTTTGCTGACAACATAAATTTGGGATGGTGCCTGGCTGATTTTATGCACTCCCACAGGATATGTTGCCCCTTAAACCAGCTAGCTCAAAGTGCCACCGTTAGCCCCCCTAAACTTAAACAGGGAGCGAATAGTTCTGGAAACTACTGAACATGACAACCCTGTCCCCTCAGGAACCGTGATGACAGGCCTAGACCTTTTTGCCCAGTTACTTGTGCTCTCTTTCGCTCAGAGAAATATACAAAGATTACACAAAGGGACATTTTTCAATACTTATTGAATCATAGTGGTTCTTGTATAGTAAATATGTGCTGCAATAATTAATAGACACAAGCAGACAAAAGTTATAATCAGTGTCAAAACAGTGAATAGAACGAAGAAACAACTTATATATGCATACATATACAGTATTTAAAGAATCTAGCATACTCCTACAATGCAAACCATAACTTAAGTGTCTAGGGTGTGAATGTACGGTCTGCCTAGAAACCCCCTTCTGAATGATCTAACTCCTTTACCTGGTGGGTAAGAATGTAGAACTGTGTCTTGGTCAGGAACTGGACACCCCTCACTGAGATGTCAGTCAGCTGTTAGGCAAAAGCTTAAGTATGCAGGTACCCCTCGAAATCAGCAGGCGCGTCCCCTCTGATTGTATTTTGAAACAAAAGGCTATATATAGAAAAAAGCATCCTTGCCTTGCGCCGAGATTGTGGTCAGGCTGCCATTGGTTGTATTCTACAGATAGCTCTGTTGCTATATGTATGTAATAACAAAAACATTTGTATCATGAAAGAGAGGGCCTTGCTTGTAGTGCCTAGGCAGTGCAATAGTGTTCTCACCATGGGCCCGATGTAGGTCACCAAATACCGGTCGGTAACGGCCGAATTCGGCCGTTACCGACCGGTATTTGGTGATTGAGATGTAGGAGGCAATATTTTGCACAATCTGTAAATTTACAGAATCGGTAAATTTACTGATTCTGTAAAATACCGAATCGGTAATTTTACCGATTCGGTAAATTCCAGATGTAGGTAGCACTGTTTACAGTGCTACAGGCCTTCAGAATTCGGTATTTTACCACCCAATCCTATTGGGTGATAAAATACCGAATACAGGTGTACATGCACATCTGTGCATGTACACCTGTGCCATGTGACACACAGACATGCCCTTAGGGCATGTATGTGCGCCACATAGCACACATGCCTGTACTTGGGGTGCTAGAGGGTGTCAATGTGACACCCCCTGCACCCTTGCAGGATTCGGTATTTACCGAATCGGTATTTCCCATTGATTCCTATGGGCTTCAAGGCCCATAGGAATCAATAGGAAATACCGATTCGGTATTTACCGAATCGGTAAATACCGAATCATACAGATTCGGTAATTCTAAAATAAGAATTACCTACATCTGCCCCCTTCCTATTTACCTACTCTTAAATACCAAATCGGTATGATTCGGTATTTAAGAGTAGGTAAATAGGAATTACCTACATAGGGCCCCAAGTCCTGTGTGTCAGCAAGGTAGGTGTTTCATAGAAACGAACCTAAGTGTCGCAAATGTGTGTCAAAAGTTGAGGTGACAAAGTGAAGGCAACTTTAGGAAAGAGACTGTGTTTGTGTTAAAATAGCACTATTTCCTACCAGGCCTAACATGACACTCACTCCTTGTACATAGGTCGGTGAATAGGCTATCTAAAGCAACTAATCCCACCATTAGAATACATCAGCATGTAAAAGCGTATATGATAAAAGGATGATAAAATCGCCTTAAAAATCAGGTCACTCATGCTATTTGAATACCCAAAGCATAAAGAAATCCGATAGCTGTTTAAAAATATAAAAGTAATAAAAATGGAATTAACTTTTAAAGAAATTTTGCAGTTAAAAACAGGCTAAATAAAAGTTCCCACCATATGCAGAGCCAGATGTTCATTTGTTTCGAGTGATAGACAAAACATTGCTGTTCCCAGCGTCCGCAGAGGATGTATGACGGTACAACGCGTACCGTCACAACGCATCCCTTTACCACGCATCCCTTACAACGCAAGTCGTTACCACGACTTGCGTTGGGGGTGCGGATTTCGAATAGTTTAATTTACTATTCTAACACCAGTCCCCGTGGACCCTAGGGAAGGTGTTGGGATAGTAAATTAACTATTTTTAATCCTTTAGCGCCCTCCAGCGCAAGTCGTGGTAACGACTTGCGTTGTAAGGGATGCGTGCTAAAGGTACTGCGTTGTGAAAACATCGTGGTAAACGATGTTTACCGTCCGCAGATGATGTTCCCAGAGGCATACCTCGAAGCAAATTAATAGAGCAAATATATTCCCATCCACCACCCACAGCAACCGCTGAGGGAGGAAATACAACCAATTGATGTTCCAGTGAAACTTAGCATAGATCCAAACCACTAGGGAGGCAACCCAGGGAAGCTCATAGAACGCAGGAAAGGTATCCCCAAAGAAAAGCTGCACAGATGGGCCTTCAGTGGGTCCAGCAGTACCTGTATGTCTGCAGAGTCAACCAATTGAGACCCCAAGCACGTATTCAGGGCACACTCCTCAGTGCCCAAGAGGCAGCGGACCACAGTCTGTATACATTGAAGCCATACAGTCCAGAAAGACCGTAACCAATGCTCATCCAGTTCATGAAGCAAAGGTGTGTCAAAGAAATGCACCATGCTTTCATGGCACAAGAGGACGTGAGTCAGTTCTAGCTCCATTTGATCTTGAACTGGGACATCCATTGCAGAACAAAAATACTAACAGCAATATCCCTGCAACTAGGACCAGGACCAGTGGAAGACCTCCAAAGATGCTTCCGAGGACAGAGTGGATAGATGATGGAATAACTCCAAACACCGTCTGGAAGGTTCTGACCAATCCGGAGCCAATGCTCCTGAAATACCTTGCAATTCCAGTCATACTAGGCATGTTACAAATATGATGGACCAGCTCCCTCAAATGTCATAGGAAGTTGGTACGGAGAAGCGCCTGGATCTCTGAATAGGAACGCGCCACCTGAAGATCAAACATCTCCTTGGCCAAAGTTAAGGCCACATCTTTGTGAAATAATAAGGCTTTCAGTTTGCTCAGCGGTACAAAAGGGGGTGGTGATGGACAGAGCATCTGAATCAATCAAACACTCACACCCAGTCAAAAGATCTGGGTTTAATCCATCACCGTTCTTTAGCCCACTCTGCCACCCCAGATCAGACATGGCTATAGGCTGGAATGTTCCCATGAGGCACAGGGTCAGACTGATTTGCATATAGCCATGTCTGAACTGGGGTGGCAGAGTGGGCTAAAGAACGGTCGCCATAAGTGTGGCAGGGTATGCTCAGACGTGAGTCCCTTGCTCACTTTGCCACTGGATTCAAGCAAGCCGGGCTGAAGACGGCTGTAATGCCAGAAACCGGTCCTCGGAAGCTTGTTTCTGGTCCAGGGAAGGCATGGCTTGGCAGTTCGGGCTGGACTGTTCCCATGAGGCACAGGGTCAGACTGATTTGCATATAGCCATGTCTGAACTGGGGTGGCAGAGTGGGCTAAAGAACGGTGATGGATTAAACCCAGATCTTTTGACTGGGTGTGAGTGTTTGATTGGTTCAGATGCTCCGTCCATTACCACCCCCTTTTGTAACGCTTTTGGCCGCCATAAGTGTGGCAGGGTATGCTCAGACGTGAGTCCCTTGCTCTCTTTGCCACTGGATTGAAGCAAGCCGGGCTGAAGACGGCTGTAATGCCAGAAACCGGTCCTCGGAAGCTTGTTTCCGGTCCAGGGAAGGCATGGCTTGGCAGTTCGGGCTGGACTGTTCCCATGAGGCACAGGGTCAGACTGATTTGCATATAGCCATGTCTGAACTTGGGTGGCAGAGTGTGCTAAAGAACGGTGATGGATTAAACCCAGATCTTTTGACTGGGTGTGAGTGTTTGATTGGTTCAGATGCTCCGTCCATTACCACCCCCTTTTTTACCGCTTTTGGCCGCCATAAGTGTGGCAGGGTATGCTCATACGTGAGTCCCTTGCTCACTTTGCCATTGGATTCAAGCAAGCCGGGCTGAAGACGGCTGTAATGCCAGAAACCGGTCCTCGGAAGCTTGTTTCTGGTCCAGGGGAGGCAAGGCTTGGCAGTTCGGGCTGGACTGTTCCTATGCACAGGGTCCGACTGATTTGCATATAGCCATGTCTGCACTAGGGTGTCAGAGTGGGCTAAAGAACGGTGATGGAACAAACCCAGATCTTTTGACTGGGTGTGAGTGTTTGATTGGTTCAGATGCTCCGTCCATTACCACCCCCTTTTGTACCTCTTTTGGCCGCCATAAGTGTGGCAGGGTATGCTCAGACGTGAGTCCCTTGCTCACTTTGCCACTGGATTCAAGCAAGCCGGGCTGCAGACGGCTGTAATGCCAGAAACCGGTCCTCGGAAGCTTGTTTCCGGTCCAGGGAAGGCATGGCTTGTCAGTTCGGGCTGGACTGTTCCCATGAGGCACAGGGTCAGACTGACTTGCATATAGCCATGTCTGAACTTGGGTGGCAGAGTGTGCTAAAGAACGGTGATGGATTAAACCCAGATCTTTTGACTGGGTGTGAGTGTTTGATTGGTTCAGATGCTCCGTCCATTACCACCCCCTTTTTTACCGCTTTTGGCCGCCATAAGTGTGGCAGGGTATGCTCATACGTGAGTCCCTTGCTCACTTTGCCATTGGATTCAAGCAAGCCGGGCTGAAGACGGCTGTAATGCCAGAAAACGGTCCTCGGAAGCTTTTTTCTGGTCCAGGGGAGGCAAGGCTTGGCAGTTCGGGCTGGACTGTTCCCATGCACAGGGTCCGACTGATTTGCATATAGCCATGTCTGAACTAGGGTGTCAGAGTGGGCTAAAGAACGGTGATGGAACAAACCCAGATCTTTTGACTGGGTGTGAGTGTTTGATTGGTTCAGATGCCCCGTCCATTACCACCCCCTTTTGTACCTTTTTTGGCCGCCATAAGTGTGGCAGGGTATGCTCAGAAGTGAGTCCCTTGCTCTCTTTGCCACTGGATTGAAGCAAGCCGGGCTGAAGACGGCTGTAATGCCAGAAACCGGTCCTCGGAAGCTTGTTTACGGTCCAGGGAAGGCATGGCTTGGCAGTTCGGGCTGGACTGTTCCCATGAGGCACAGGGTCAGACTGATTTACATATAGCCATGTCTGAACTTGGGTGGCAGAGTGTGCTAAAGAACGGTGATGGATTAAACCCAGATCTTTTGACTGGGTGTGAGTGTTTGATTGGTTCAGATGCTCCGTCCATTACCACCCCCTTTTTTACCGCTTTTGGCCGCCATAAGTGTGGCAGGGTATGCTCATACGTGAGTCCCTTGCTCACTTTGCCATTGGATTCAAGCAAGCCGGGCTGAAGACGGCTGTAATGCCAGAAAACGGTCCTCGGAAGCTTGTTTCTGGTCCAGGGGAGGCAAGGCTTGGCAGTTCGGGCTGGACTGTTCCCATGCACAGGGTCCGACTGATTTGCATATAGCCATGTCGGAACTAGGGTGTCAGAGTGGGCTAAAGAACGGTGATGGAACAAACCCAGATCTTTTGACTGGGTGTGAGTGTTTGATTGGTACCGATGCTCCGGCCATTACCACCCCCTTTTGTACCTCTTTTGGCCACCATAAGTGTGGCAGGGTATGCTCAGACGTGACTCCCTTGCTCACTTTACCACTGGATTCAAGCAAGCCGGGCTGAAGACGGCTGTAATGCCAGACACCGGTCCTCGGAAGCTTGTTTGCGGTCCAGGGAAGGCATGTCTTGGCAGTTCGGGCTGGACTGTTCCCATGAGGCACAGGGTCAGACTGATTTGAATATAGCCATGTCTGAACTGGGGTGGCAAAGTGGGCTAAAGAACGGTGACGGATTAAACCCAGATATTTTGACTGGGTGTGAGTGTTTGATTGGTTCAGATGCTCCGTCCATTACCACCCCCTTTTGTACCGCTTTTGGCCGCCATAAGTGTGGCAGGGTATGCTCAGACGTGAGTCCCTTGCTCTCTTTGCCACTGGATTGAAGCAAGCCGGGCTGAAGACGGCTGTAATGCCAGAAACCGGTCCTCGGAAGCTTGTTTCCGGTCCAGGGAAGGCATGGCTTGGCAGTTCGGGCTGGACTGTTCCCATGAGGCACAGGGTCAGACTGATTTGCATATAGCCATGTCTGAACTTGGGTGGCAGAGTGTGCTAAAGAACGGTGATGGATTAAACCCAGATCTTTTGACTGGGTGTGAGTGTTTGATTGGTTCAGATGCTCCGTCCATTACCACCCCCTTTTGTACCGCTTTTGGCCGCCATAAGTGTGGCAGGGTATTGCTCATACGTGAGTCCCTTGCTCACTTTGCCATTGGATTCAAGCAAGCCGGGCTGAAGACGGCTGTAATGCCAGAAAACGGTCCTCGGAAGCTTGTTTCTGGTCCAGGGGAGGCAAGGCTTGGCAGTTCGGGCTGAACTGTTCCCATGCACAGGGTCCGACATATTTGCATATAGCCATGTCTGAACTAGGGTGTCAGAGTGGGCTAAAGAACGGTGATGGAACAAACCCAGATCTTTTGACTGGGTGTGAGTGTTTGATTGGTTCAGATGCTCCGTCCATTACCACCCCCTTTTGTACCTCTTTTGGCCGCCATAAGTGTGGCAGGGTATGCTCAGACGTGAGTCCCTTGCTCTCTTTGCCACTGGATTGAAGCAAGCCGGGCTGAAGACGGCTGTAATGCCAGAAACCGGTCCTCGGAAGCTTGGTTCCGGTCCAGGGAAGGCATGGCTTGGCAGTTCGGGCTGGACTGTTCCCATGATGCACAGTGTCAGACTGATTTGCATATAGCCATGTCTGAACTTGGGTGGCAGAGTGTGCTAAAGAACGGTGATAGATTAAACCCAGATCTTTTGACTGGGTGTGAGTGTTTGATTGGTTCAGATGCTCCGTCCATTACCACCCCCTTTTTTACCGCTTTTGGCCGCCATAAGTGTGGCAGGGTATGCTCATACGTGAGTCCCTTGCTCACTTTGCCATTGGATTCAAGCAAGCCGGGCTGAAGATGGCTGTAATGCCAGAAAACGGTGCTCGGAAGCTTGTTTCTGGTCCAGGGGAGGCAAGGCTTGGCAGTTCGGGCTGGACTGTTCCCATGCACAGGGTCCGACTGATTTGCATATAGCCATGTCTGAACTAGGGTGTCAGAGTGGGCTAAAGAACGGTGATGGAACAAACCCAGATCTTTTGACTGGGTGTGAGTGTTTGATTGGTTCAGATGCTCCGTCCATTACCACCCCCTTTTGTACCGCTTTTGGCCGCCATAAGTGTGGCAGGGTATGCTCATACGTGAGTCCCTTGCTCACTTTGCCATTGGATTCAAGCAAGCCAGGCTGAAGACGGCTGTAATGCCAGAAAACGGTCCTCGGAAGCTTGTTTCTGGTCCAGGGGAGGCAAGGCTTGGCAGTTCGGGCTGGACTGTTCCCATGCACAGGGTCCGACTGATTTGCATATAGCCATGTCGGAACTAGGGTGTCAGAGTGGGCTAAAGAACGGTGATGGAACAAACCCAGATCTTTTGACTGGGTGTGAGTGTTTGATTGGTACCGATGCTCCGGCCATTACCACCCCCTTTTGTACCTCTTTTGGCCACCATAAGTGTGGCAGGGTATGCTCAGACTTGACTCCCTTGCTCACTTTACCACTGGATTCAAGCAAGCTGGGCTGAAGACGGCTGTAATGCCAGACACCGGTCCTCGGAAGCTTGTTTGCGGTCCAGGGAAGGCATGTCTTGGCAGTTCGGGCTGGACTGTTCCCATGAGGCACAGGGTCAGACTGATTTGAATATAGCCATGTCTGAACTGGGGTGGCAAAGTGGGCTAAAGAACGGTGACGGATTAAACCCAGATATTTTGACTGGGTGTGAGTGTTTGATTGGTTCAGATGCTCCGTCCATTACCACCCCCTTTTGTACCGCTTTTGGCCGCCATAAGTGTGGCAGGGTATGCTCAGACGTGAGTCCCTTGCTCTCTTTGCCACTGGATTGAAGCAAGCCGGGCTGAAGACGGCTGTAATGCCAGAAACCGGTCCTCGGAAGCTTGTTTCCGGTCCAGGGAAGGCATGGCTTGGCAGTTCGGGCTGGACTGTTCCCATGAGGCACAGGGTCAGACTGATTTGCATATAGCCATGTCTGAACTTGGGTGGCAGAGTGTGCTAAAGAACGGTGATGGATTAAACCCAGATCTTTTGACTGGGTGTGAGTGTTTGATTGGTTCAGATGCTCCGTCCATTACCACCCCCTTTTGTACCGCTTTTGGGCGCCATAAGTGTGGCAGGGTATTGCTCATACGTGAGTCCCTTGCTCACTTTGCCATTGGATTCAAGCAAGCCGGGCTGAAGACGGCTGTAATGCCAGAAAACGGTCCTCGGAAGCTTGTTTCTGGTCCAGGGGAGGCAAGGCTTGGCAGTTCGGGCTGAACTGTTCCCATGCACAGGGTCCGACTGATTTGCATATAGCCATGTCTGAACTAGGGTGTCAGAGTGGGCTAAAGAACGGTGATGGAACAAACCCAGATCTTTTGACTGGGTGTGAGTGTTTGATTGGTTCAGATGCTCCGTCCATTACCACCCCCTTTTGTACCTCTTTTGGCCGCCATAAGTGTGGCAGGGTATGCTCAGACGTGAGTCCCTTGCTCTCTTTGCCACTGGATTGAAGCAAGCCGGGCTGAAGACGGCTGTAATGCCAGAAACCGGTCCTCGGAAGCTTGGTTCCGGTCCAGGGAAGGCATGGCTTGGCAGTTCGGGCTGGACTGTTCCCATGATGCACAGTGTCAGACTGATTTGCATATAGCCATGTCTGAACTTGGGTGGCAGAGTGTGCTAAAGAACGGTGATAGATTAAACCCAGATCTTTTGACTGGGTGTGAGTGTTTGATTGGTTCAGATGCTCCGTCCATTACCACCCCCTTTTTTACCGCTTTTGGCCGCCATAAGTGTGGCAGGGTATGCTCATACGTGAGTCCCTTGCTCACTTTGCCATTGGATTCAAGCAAGCCGGGCTGAAGATGGCTGTAATGCCAGAAAACGGTGCTCGGAAGCTTGTTTCTGGTCCAGGGGAGGCAAGGCTTGGCAGTTCGGGCTGGACTGTTCCCATGCACAGGGTCCGACTGATTTGCATATAGCCATGTCTGAACTAGGGTGTCAGAGTGGGCTAAAGAACGGTGATGGAACAAACCCAGATCTTTTGACTGGGTGTGAGTGTTTGATTGGTTCAGATGCTCCGTCCATTACCACCCCCTTTTGTACCGCTTTTGGCCGCCATAAGTGTGGCAGGGTATGCTCATACGTGAGTCCCTTGCTCACTTTGCCATTGGATTCAAGCAAGCCAGGCTGAAGACGGCTGTAATGCCAGAAAACAGTCCTCGGAAGCTTGTTTCTGGTCCAGGGGAGGCAAGGCTTGGCAGTTCGGGCTGGACTGTTCCCATGCACAGGGTCCGACTGATTTGCATATAGCCATGTCGGAACTAGGGTGTCAGAGTGGGCTAAAGAACGGTGATGGAACAAACCCAGATCTTTTGACTGGGTGTGAGTGTTTGATTGGTACCGATGCTCCGGCCATTACCACCCCCTTTTGTACCTCTTTTGGCCGCCATAAGTGTGGCAGGGTATGCTCAGACATGAGTCCCTTGCTCACTTTGCCACTGGATTCAAGCAAGCCGGGCTGAAGACGGCTGTAATGCCAGAAACCGGTCCTCGGAAGCTTGTTTGCAGTCCAGGGAAGGCATGTCTTGGCAGTTCGGGCTGGACTGTTCCCATGAGGCACAGGGTCAGACTGATTTGAATATAGCCATGTCTGAACTTGGGTGGCAGAGTGTGCTAAAGAACGGTGATGGATTAAACCCAGATCTTTTGACTGGGTGTGAGTGTTTGATTGGTTCAGATGCTCCGTCCATTACCACCCCCTTTTGTACCGCTTTTGGCCGCCATAAGTGTGGCAGGGTATTGCTCATACGTGAGTCCCTTGCTCACTTTGCCATTGGATTCAAGCAAGCCGGGCTGAAGACGGCTGTAATGCCAGAAAACGGTCCTCGGAAGCTTGTTTCTGGTCCAGGGGAGGCAAGGCTTGGCAGTTCGGGCTGAACTGTTCCCATGCACAGGGTCCAACTGATTTGCATATAGCCATGTCTGAACTAGGGTGTCAGAGTGGGCTAAAGAACGGTGATGGAACAAACCCAGATCTTTTGACTGGGTGTGAGTGTTTGATTGGTTCAGTTGCTCCGTCCATTACCACCCCCTTTTGTACCTCTTTTGGCCACCATAAGTGTGGCAGGGTATGCTCAGACGTGAGTCCCTTGCTCTCTTTGCCACTGGATTGAAGCAAGCCGGGCTGAAGACGGCTGTAATGCCAGAAACCGGTTCTCGGAAGCTTGGTTCCGGTCCAGGGAAGGCATGGCTTGGCAGTTCGGGCTGGACTGTTCCCATGAGGCACAGTGTCAGACTGATTTGCATATAGCCATGTCTGAACTTGGGTGGCAGAGTGTGCTAAAGAACGGTGATGGATTAAACCCAGATCTTTTGACTGGGTGTGAGTGTTTGATTGGTTCAGATGCTCCGTCCATTACCACCCCCTTTTTTACCGCTTTTGGCCGCCATAAGTGTGGCAGGGTATGCTCATACGTGAGTCCCTTGCTCACTTTGCCATTGGATTCAAGCAAGCCGGGCTGAAGATGGCTGTAATGCCAGAAAACGGTCCTCGGAAGCTTGTTTCTGGTCCAGGGGAGGCAAGGCTTGGCAGTTCGGGCTGGACTGTTCCCATGCACAGGGTCCGACTGATTTGCATATAGCCATGTCTGAACTAGGGTGTCAGAGTGGGCTAAAGAACGGTGATGGTACAAACCCAGATCTTTTGACTGGGTGTGAGTGTTTGATTGGTTCAGATGCTCCGTCCATTACCACCCCCTTTTGTACCTCTTTTGGCCGCCATAAGTGTGGCAGGGTATGCTCAGACGTGAGTCCCTTGCTCACTTTGCCATTGGATTCAAGCAAGCCGGGCTGAAGACGGCTGTAATGCCAGAAAACGGTCCTCGGAAGCTTGTTTCTGGTCCAGGGGAGGCAAGGCTTGGCAGTTCGGGCTGGACTGTTCCCATGCACAGGGTCCGACTGATTTGCATATAGCCATGTCTGAACTAGGGTGTCAGAGTGGGCTAAAGAACGGTGATGGAACAAACCCAGATCTTTTGACTGGGTGTGAGTGTTTGATTGGTTCAGATGCTCCGTCCATTACCACCCCCTTTTGTACCTCTTTTGGCCGCCATAAGTGTGGCAGGGTATGCTCAGACGTGAGTCCCTTGCTCTCTTTGCCACTGGATTGAAGCAAGCCGGGCTGAAGACGGCTGTAATGCCAGAAACCGGTCCTCGGAAGCTTGGTTCCGGTCCAGGGAAGGCATGGCTTGGCAGTTCGGGCTGGACTGTTCCCATGAGGCACAGTGTCAGACTGATTTGCATATAGCCATGTCTGAACTTGGGTGGCAGAGTGTGCTAAAGAACGGTGATGGATTAAACCCAGATCTTTTGACTGGGTGTGAGTGTTTGATTGGTTCAGATGCTCCGTCCATTACCACCCCCTTTTGTTCAGTTTGCTCAGGGCATCAAATCGCATGTTTTTAAGATTAATTGAATGCCACTGCCTATCCTCCCTAACTATAATGGCAGGCAGAAACAGGATTTGTGTGCAACATGTTACAATGGAAGATACAGTCACCAAATAGGCACCCACTGGCTTCCTCCCAAAACAACCATGATTACTTAACATCAAGTAGCTTCCATTTGAGAGTAATCTGAAAGTCAGACATATCATGGCTGTCAGAGACCCTTTCAAATAGTAAGACAGGTTTGCCACAGGCTCATTGCACGGCTCGTGCAACGAAATGTGCTCACATACTAGGGACCCCTTTAAAGTATTCTCACAGTCTGAGCAGCTGAGAAAGACTTCAGTATCCTTATTCCAACCCCGGAATGTGAAAGGAAGCTCCGATTGTTCGTGTATGAACCCTTCACCCAAATATTCATATCTGCCCACTTGATGGTGTTGTAGACAGTACTGAAAGTGGAAAGTCAAGATTGGCAGTGTAATGCACCAATTGATTATCCAATCCAAAGATGTTATCTCAGCAATGGCAAAAAGGTAATTTCTCAAACCTTTCAATAAGTAACATTGTTTATTTCGCATCTTTCCGTGCCATAGCTATCTGCTGTTCTGAAAGGTAGTATGGTGAGAACAAATTAATGATGTTAATGTGTCGCTATAGCACATGACCAGAACGTGATGTCTGTAGTGTCCAACTTAACAATAGAATTGACCTAAGTTGAAATGACTCATGCCATAATGTAGACAAGTCTTGCTGAAGCCCATCTATTGTGGATGAGACAATGTTACCTAAAGAATAAAGTTTAGATGACAAGGTAGGTCATCCCGTTGTCCACCACTGCAAGAGCATGTTCTAAGTAGGCCCTGTCAATCTCACGCAGCCTTTCAGTCGCTTATTGTTGGCGATATTTTCCATATCTCGTTGTAGACAGCATAAAGGACGCACTTTTTACGTGGTTTCTGAAGAACCATTAAAAAGTCTTCTAAGTCCAGGTCATCAGCTAGAAGGGACAAGTGCTGTTTTACCCGAGACAGTGTTGAGGTTGTTTGCCAATCAAGGCACAACTTCCCAACATTGTGAATTGTTACCACCCCAAAATGTTCAATTTGTACATATCACATGTCAGGCCTGTTGGCTGTAAATCCCTTGATGTTACCTAGGAATCTATCCAGAAACTTGCTAGTGTCTAGCGGCCATGCTAACCATCCCTTCAAATTGGGATCCAATGAGTTATGTCTACTCTTACAGCATAGTATCAATAGTGTTTTCCTCATATGGTGTTAACCACTGCCAGTTGTAAAATCATGTAAGAGTGGGAACCCTTGGTGTGTTCAAATCTTTTATCTTGGCTAAACCAAGACATGTTGTCTGTTGCACAGTTTTGTTCCCGGAAAATCATCTGTGGCGGCATTACACAGGCTCTGAATATAGCCTCAGTTCCCTGAACCCCGCCAATCTCTAGTCCCCCAGATATATTTTACATCTACTGTATCTCTGCAAAAGTCGAAACCTTGTACAGAGAGTTGGGAAAGGAAATCCGCCTTCTGTCAGTTAACATATTTTTCATTGCAAGTGACGATGCAAGCCAATTATATAATTAGGTTGGGTCTGATGTGTTATACCCAGAAAAATAATCAAACTTCTGTGCAAATGCTTTTGAACTACCCCTTGGGGTTAGACGGCAATGTTCCCATTGTGTAAAGTTTAGGAAATGATGACAGTCTTGTTGAAAACAGTACGTCTCATCAAAATGAGCTGTACCATTATAAAACTCATCAGAAGAAAACACTGTGGAATGTTTTAGATTGTCTAACAATTCATATACTATATAAATGTCCCAATCATCAGAAATAGTACTGGGGTTGATTATGTCATTCAAAGAAATTTTAAACAACTGCGAAATTTGCAAGAGTTCAGTGGGACAATACACATTAGATGATACCTGTCCCATACAATCCCATACGGAACTGGAACAGCTAAAATTTCACCAGGGACAAGTTTCTTTCCTCATGGTGTAATGATGCGTGTGGTTTCAGAACCAAATTTACAGTGTGTATTGCAGAGCTTTCTGGGACAAAATGTCTATTTAGAAGAAGGAAGAGCACATGCTCAAAACCAATTCAAAGGACTAGGAGAAGCAAAGCAATTTTAATCCAAAGGTGAAACCATGGCAGTTCGGGCTGGACTGTTCCCATGAGGCACAGGGTCAGACTGATTTGAATATAGCCATGTCTGAACTGGGGTGGCAAAGTGGGCTAAAGAACGGTGACGGATTAAACCCAGATATTTTGACTGGGTGTGAGTGTTTGATTGGTTCAGATGCTCCGTCCATTACCACCCCCTTTTGTACCGCTTTTGGCCGCCATAAGTGTGGCAGGGTATGCTCAGACGTGAGTCCCTTGCTCTCTTTGCCACTGGATTGAAGCAAGCCGGGCTGAAGACGGCTGTAATGCCAGAAACCGGTCCTCGGAAGCTTGTTTCCGGTCCAGGGAAGGCATGGCTTGGCAGTTCGGGCTGGACTGTTCCCATGAGGCACAGGGTCAGACTGATTTGCATATAGCCATGTCTGAACTTGGGTGGCAGAGTGTGCTAAAGAACGGTGATGGATTAAACCCAGATCTTTTGACTGGGTGTGAGTGTTTGATTGGTTCAGATGCTCCGTCCATTACCACCCCCTTTTGTACCGCTTTTGGCCGCCATAAGTGTGGCAGGGTATTGCTCATACGTGAGTCCCTTGCTCACTTTGCCATTGGATTCAAGCAAGCCGGGCTGAAGACGGCTGTAATGCCAGAAAACGGTCCTCGGAAGCTTGTTTCTGGTCCAGGGGAGGCAAGGCTTGGCAGTTCGGGCTGAACTGTTCCCATGCACAGGGTCCGACTGATTTGCATATAGCCATGTCTGAACTAGGGTGTCAGAGTGGGCTAAAGAACGGTGATGGAACAAACCCAGATCTTTTGACTGGGTGTGAGTGTTTGATTGGTTCAGATGCTCCGTCCATTACCACCCCCTTTTGTACCTCTTTTGGCCGCCATAAGTGTGGCAGGGTATGCTCAGACGTGAGTCCCTTGCTCTCTTTGCCACTGGATTGAAGCAAGCCGGGCTGAAGACGGCTGTAATGCCAGAAACCGGTCCTCGGAAGCTTGGTTCCGGTCCAGGGAAGGCATGGCTTGGCAGTTCGGGCTGGACTGTTCCCATGATGCACAGTGTCAGACGGATTTGCATATAGCCATGTCTGAACTTGGGTGGCAGAGTGTGCTAAAGAACGGTGATAGATTAAACCCAGATCTTTTGACTGGGTGTGAGTGTTTGATTGGTTCAGATGCTCCGTCCATTACCACCCCCTTTTTTACCGCTTTTGGCCGCCATAAGTGTGGCAGGGTATGCTCATACGTGAGTCCCTTGCTCACTTTGCCATTGGATTCAAGCAAGCCGGGCTGAAGATGGCTGTAATGCCAGAAAACGGTCCTCGGAAGCTTGTTTCTGGTCCAGGGGAGGCAAGGCTTGGCAGTTCGGGCTGGACTGTTCCCATGCACAGGGTCCGACTGATTTGCATATAGCCATGTCTGAACTAGGGTGTCAGAGTGGGCTAAAGAACGGTGATGGAACAAACCCAGATCTTTTGACTGGGTGTGAGTGTTTGATTGGTTCAGATGCTCCGTCCATTACCACCCCCTTTTGTACCGCTTTTGGCCGCCATAAGTGTGGCAGGGTATGCTCATACGTGAGTCCCTTGCTCACTTTGCCATTGGATTCAAGCAAGCCAGGCTGAAGACGGCTGTAATGCCAGAAAACGGTCCTCGGAAGCTTGTTTCTGGTCCAGGGGAGGCAAGGCTTGGCAGTTCGGGCTGGACTGTTCCCATGCACAGGGTCCGACTGATTTGCATATAGCCATGTCGGAACTAGGGTGTCAGAGTGGGCTAAAGAACGGTGATGGAACAAACCCAGATCTTTTGACTGGGTGTGAGTGTTTGATTGGTACCGATGCTCCGGCCATTACCACCCCCTTTTGTACCTCTTTTGGCCGCCATAAGTGTGGCAGGGTATGCTCAGACATGAGTCCCTTGCTCACTTTGCCACTGGATTCAAGCAAGCCGGGCTGAAGACGGCTGTAATGCCAGAAACCGGTCCTCGGAAGCTTGTTTGCAGTCCAGGGAAGGCATGTCTTGGCAGTTCGGGCTGGACTGTTCCCATGAGGCACAGGGTCAGACTGATTTGAATATAGCCATGTCTGAACTTGGGTGGCAGAGTGTGCTAAAGAACGGTGATGGATTAAACCCAGATCTTTTGACTGGGTGTGAGTGTTTGATTGGTTCAGATGCTCCGTCCATTACCACCCCCTTTTGTACCGCTTTTGGCCGCCATAAGTGTGGCAGGGTATTGCTCATATGTGAGTCCCTTGCTCACTTTGCCATTGGATTCAAGCAAGCCGGGCTGAAGACGGCTGTAATGCCAGAAAACGGTCCTCGGAAGCTTGTTTCTGGTCCAGGGGAGGCAAGGCTTGGCAGTTCGGGCTGAACTGTTCCCATGCACAGGGTCCAACTGATTTGCATATAGCCATGTCTGAACTAGGGTGTCAGAGTGGGCTAAAGAACGGTGATGGAACAAACCCAGATCTTTTGACTGGGTGTGAGTGTTTGATTGGTTCAGATGCTCCGTCCATTACCACCCCCTTTTGTACCTCTTTTGGCCACCATAAGTGTGGCAGGGTATGCTCAGACGTGAGTCCCTTGCTCTCTTTGCCACTGGATTGAAGCAAGCCGGGCTGAAGACGGCTGTAATGCCAGAAACCGGTTCTCGGAAGCTTGGTTCCGGTCCAGGGAAGGCATGGCTTGGCAGTTTGGGCTGGACTGTTCCCATGAGGCACAGTGTCAGACTGATTTGCATATAGCCATGTCTGAACTTGGGTGGCAGAGTGTGCTAAAGAACGGTGATGGATTAAACCCAGATCTTTTGACTGGGTGTGAGTGTTTGATTGGTTCAGATGCTCCGTCCATTACCACCCCCTTTTTTACCGCTTTTGGCCGCCATAAGTGTGGCAGGGTATGCTCATACGTGAGTCCCTTGCTCACTTTGCCATTGGATTCAAGCAAGCCGGGCTGAAGATGGCTGTAATGCCAGAAAACGGTCCTCGGAAGCTTGTTTCTGGTCCAGGGGAGGCAAGGCTTGGCAGTTCGGGCTGGACTGTTCCCATGCACAGGGTCCGACTGATTTGCATATAGCCATGTCTGAACTAGGGTGTCAGAGTGGGCTAAAGAACGGTGATGGAACAAACCCAGATCTTTTGACTGGGTGTGAGTGTTTGATTGGTTCAGATGCTCCGTCCATTACCACCCCCTTTTGTACCTCTTTTGGCCGCCATAAGTGTGGCAGGGTATGCTCAGACGTGAGTCCCTTGCTCACTTTGCCATTGGATTCAAGCAAGCCGGGCTGAAGACGGCTGTAATGCCAGAAAACGGTCCTCGGAAGCTTGTTTCTGGTCCAGGGGAGGCAAGGCTTGGCAGTTCGGGCTGGACTGTACCCATGCACAGGGTCCGACTGATTTGCATATAGCCATGTCTGAACTAGGGTGTCAGAGTGGGCTAAAGAACGGTGATGGAACAAACCCAGATCTTTTGACTGGGTGTGAGTGTTTGATTGGTTCAGATGCTCCGTCCATTACCACCCCCTTTTGTACCTCTTTTGGCCGCCATAAGTGTGGCAGGGTATGCTCAGACGTGAGTCCCTTGCTCTCTTTGCCACTGGATTGAAGCAAGCCGGGCTGAAGACGGCTGTAATGCCAGAAACCGGTCCTCGGAAGCTTGGTTCCGGTCCAGGGAAGGCATGGCTTGGCAGTTCGGGCTGGACTGTTCCCATGAGGCACAGTGTCAGACTGATTTGCATATAGCCATGTCTGAACTTGGGTGGCAGAGTGTGCTAAAGAACGGTGATGGATTAAACCCAGATCTTTTGACTGGGTGTGAGTGTTTGATTGGTTCAGATGCTCCGTCCATTACCACCCCCTTTTGTTCAGTTTGCTCAGGGCATCAAATCGCATGTTTTTAAGATTAATTGAATGCCACTGCCTATCCTCCCTAACTATAATGGCAGGCAGAAACAGGATTTGTGTGCAACATGTTACAATGGAAGATACAGTCACCAAATAGGCACCCACTGGCTTCCTCCCAAAACAACCATGATTACTTAACATCAAGTAGCTTCCATTTGAGAGTAATCTGAAAGTCAGACATATCATGGCTGTCAGAGACCCTTTCAAATAGTAAGACAGGTTTGCCACAGGCTCATTGCACGGCTCGTGCAACGAAATGTGCTCACATACTAGGGACCCCTTTAAAGTATTCTCACAGTCTGAGCAGCTGAGAAAGACTTCAGTATCCTTATTCCAACCCCGGAATGTGAAAGGAAGCTCCGATTGTTCGTGTATGAACCCTTCACCCAAATATTCATATCTGCCCACTTGATGGTGTTGTAGACAGTACTGAAAGTGGAAAGTCAAGATTGGCAGTGTAATGCACCAATTGATTATCCAATCCAAAGATGTTATCTCAGCAATGGCAAAAAGGTAATTTCTCAAACCTTTCAATAAGTAACATTGTTTATTTCGCATCTTTCCGTGCCATAGCTATCTGCTGTTCTGAAAGGTAGTATGGTGAGAACAAATTAATGATGTTAATGTGTCGCTATAGCACATGACCAGAACGTGATGTCTGTAGTGTCCAACTTAACAATAGAATTGACCTAAGTTGAAATGACTCATGCCATAATGTAGACAAGTCTTGCTGAAGCCCATCTATTGTGGATGAGACAATGTTACCTAAAGAATAAAGTTTAGATGACAAGGTAGGTCATCCCGTTGTCCACCACTGCAAGAGCATGTTCTAAGTAGGCCCTGTCAATCTCACGCAGCCTTTCAGTCGCTTATTGTTGGCGATATTTTCCATATCTCGTTGTAGACAGCATAAAGGACGCACTTTTTACGTGGTTTCTGAAGAACCAATAAAAAGTCTTCTAAGTCCAGGTCATCAGCTAGAAGGGACAAGTGCTGTTTTACCCGAGACAGTGTTGAGGTTGTTTGCCAATCAAGGCACAACTTCCCAACATTGTGAATTGTTACCACCCCAAAATGTTCAATTTGTACATATCACATGTCAGGCCTGTTGGCTGTAAATCCCTTGATGTTACCTAGGAATCTATCCAGAAACTTGCTAGTGTCTAGCGGCCATGCTAACCATCCCTTCAAATTGGGATCCAATGAGTTATGTCTACTCTTACAGCATAGTATCAATAGTGTTTTCCTCATATGGTGTTAACCACTGCCAGTTGTAAAATCATGTAAGAGTGGGAACCCTTGGTGTGTTCAAATCTTTTATCTTGGCTAAACCAAGACATGTTGTCTGTTGCACAGTTTTGTTCCCGGAAAATCATCTGTGGCGGCATTACACAGGCTCTGAATATAGCCTCAGTTCCCTGAACCCCGCCAATCTCTAGTCCCCCAGATATATTTTACATCTACTGTATCTCTGCAAAAGTCGAAACCTTGTACAGAGAGTTGGGAAAGGAAATCCGCCTTCTGTCAGTTAACATATTTTTCATTGCAAGTGACGATGCAAGCCAATTATATAATTAGGTTGGGTCTGATGTGTTATACCCAGAAAAATAATCAAACTTCTGTGCAAATGCTTTTGAACTACCCCTTGGGGTTAGACGGCAATGTTCCCATTGTGTAAAGTTTAGGAAATGATGACAGTCTTGTTGAAAACAGTACGTCTCATCAAAATGAGCTGTACCATTATAAAACTCATCAGAAGAAAACACTGTGGAATGTTTTAGATTGTCTAACAATTCATATACTATATAAATGTCCCAATCATCAGAAATAGTACTGGGGTTGATTATGTCATTCAAAGAAATTTTAAACAACTGCGAAATTTGCAAGAGTTCAGTGGGACAATACACATTAGATGATACCTGTCCCATACAATCCCATACGGAACTGGAACAGCTAAAATTTCACCAGGGACAAGTTTCTTTCCTCATGGTGTAATGATGCGTGTGGTTTCAGAACCAAATTTACAGTGTGTATTGCAGAGCTTTCTGGGACAAAATGTCTATTTAGAAGAAGGAAGAGCACATGCTCAAAACCAATTCAAAGGACTAGGAGAAGCAAAGCAATTTTAATCCAAAGGTGAAACCATGGCAGTTCGGGCTGGACTGTTCCCATGAGGCACAGGGTCAGACTGATTTGAATATAGCCATGTCTGAACTGGGGTGGCAAAGTGGGCTAAAGAACGGTGACGGATTAAACCCAGATATTTTGACTGGGTGTGAGTGTTTGATTGGTTCAGATGCTCCGTCCATTACCACCCCCTTTTGTACCGCTTTTGGCCGCCATAAGTGTGGCAGGGTATGCTCAGACGTGAGTCCCTTGCTCTCTTTGCCACTGGATTGAAGCAAGCCGGGCTGAAGACGGCTGTAATGCCAGAAACCGGTCCTCGGAAGCTTGTTTCCGGTCCAGGGAAGGCATGGCTTGGCAGTTCGGGCTGGACTGTTCCCATGAGGCACAGGGTCAGACTGATTTGCATATAGCCATGTCTGAACTTGGGTGGCAGAGTGTGCTAAAGAACGGTGATGGATTAAACCCAGATCTTTTGACTGGGTGTGAGTGTTTGATTGGTTCAGATGCTCCGTCCATTACCACCCCCTTTTGTACCGCTTTTGGCCGCCATAAGTGTGGCAGGGTATTGCTCATACGTGAGTCCCTTGCTCACTTTGCCATTGGATTCAAGCAAGCCGGGCTGAAGACAGCTGTAATGCCAGAAAACGGTCCTCGGAAGCTTGTTTCTGGTCCAGGGGAGGCAAGGCTTGGCAGTTCGGGCTGAACTGTTCCCATGCACAGGGTCCGACTGATTTGCATATAGCCATGTCTGAACTAGGGTGTCAGAGTGGGCTAAAGAACGGTGATGGAACAAACCCAGATCTTTTGACTGGGTGTGAGTGTTTGATTGGTTCAGATGCTCCGTCCATTACCACCCCCTTTTGTACCTCTTTTGGCCGCCATAAGTGTGGCAGGGTATGCTCAGACGTGAGTCCCTTGCTCTCTTTGCCACTGGATTGAAGCAAGCCGGGCTGAAGACGGCTGTAATGCCAGAAACCGGTCCTCGGAAGCTTGGTTCCGGTCCAGGGAAGGCATGGCTTGGCAGTTCGGGCTGGACTGTTCCCATGAGGCACAGTGTCAGACTGATTTGCATATAGCCATGTCTGAACTTGGGTGGCAGAGTGTGCTAAAGAACGGTGATGGATTAAACCCAGATCTTTTGACTGGGTGTGAGTGTTTGATTGGTTCAGATGCTCCGTCCATTACCACCCCCTTTTTTACCGCTTTTGGCCGCCATAAGTGTGGCAGGGTATGCTCATACGTGAGTCCCTTGCTCACTTTGCCATTGGATTCAAGCAAGCCGGGCTGAAGATGGCTGTAATGCCAGAAAACGGTCCTCGGAAGCTTGTTTCTGGTCCAGGGGAGGCAAGGCTTGGCAGTTCGGGCTGGACTGTTCCCATGCACAGGGTCCGACTGATTTGCATATAGCCATGTCTGAACTAGGGTGTCAGAGTGGGCTAAAGAACGGTGATGGAACAAACCCAGATCTTTTGACTGGGTGTGAGTGTTTGATTGGTTCAGATGCTCCGTCCATTACCACCCCCTTTTGTACCTCTTTTGGCCGCCATAAGTGTGGCAGGGTATGCTCAGACGTGAGTCCCTTGCTCACTTTGCCATTGGATTCAAGCAAGCCGGGCTGAAGACGGCTGTAATGCCAGAAAACAATCCTCGGAAGCTTGTTTCTGGTCCAGGGGAGGCAAGGCTTGGCAGTTCGGGCTGGACTGTTCCCATGCACAGGGTCCGACTGATTTGCATATAGCCATGTCTGAACTAGGGTGTCAGAGTGGGCTAAAGAACGGTGATGGAACAAACCCAGATCTTTTGACTGGGTGTGAGTGTTTGATTGGTTCAGATGCTCCGTCCATTACCACCCCCTTTTGTACCTCTTTTGGCCGCCATAAGTGTGGCAGGGTATGCTCAGACGTGAGTCCCTTGCTCTCTTTGCCACTGGATTGAAGCAAGCCGGGCTGAAGACGGCTGTAATGCCAGAAACCGGTCCTCGGAAGCTTGGTTCCGGTCCAGGGAAGGCATGGCTTGGCAGTTCGGGCTGGACTGTTCCCATGAGGCACAGTGTCAGACTGATTTGCATATAGCCATGTCTGAACTTGGGTGGCAGAGTGTGCTAAAGAACGGTGATGGATTAAACCCAGATCTTTTGACTGGGTGTGAGTGTTTGATTGGTTCAGATGCTCCGTCCATTACCACCCCCTTTTGTTCAGTTTGCTCAGGGCATCAAATCGCATGTTTTTAAGATTAATTGAATGCCACTGCCTATCCTCCCTAACTATAATGGCAGGCAGAAACAGGATTTGTGTGCAACATGTTACAATGGAAGATACAGTCACCAAATAGGCACCCACTGGCTTCCTCCCAAAACAACCATGATTACTTAACATCAAGTAGCTTCCATTTGAGAGTAATCTGAAAGTCAGACATATCATGGCTGTCAGAGACCCTTTCAAATAGTAAGACAGGTTTGCCACAGGCTCATTGCACGGCTCGTGCAACGAAATGTGCTCACATACTAGGGACCCCTTTAAAGTATTCTCACAGTCTGAGCAGCTGAGAAAGACTTCAGTATCCTTATTCCAACCCCGGAATGTGAAAGGAAGCTCCGATTGTTCGTGTATGAACCCTTCACCCAAATATTCATATCTGCCCACTTGATGGTGTTGTAGACAGTACTGAAAGTGGAAAGTCAAGATTGGCAGTGTAATGCACCAATTGATTATCCAATCCAAAGATGTTATCTCAGCAATGGCAAAAAGGTAATTTCTCAAACCTTTCAATAAGTAACATTGTTTATTTCGCATCTTTCCGTGCCATAGCTATCTGCTGTTCTGAAAGGTAGTATGGTGAGAACAAATTAATGATGTTAATGTGTCGCTATAGCACATGACCAGAACGTGATGTCTGTAGTGTCCAACTTAACAATAGAATTGACCTAAGTTGAAATGACTCATGCCATAATGTAGACAAGTCTTGCTGAAGCCCATCTATTGTGGATGAGACAATGTTACCTAAAGAATAAAGTTTAGATGACAAGGTAGGTCATCCCGTTGTCCACCACTGCAAGAGCATGTTCTAAGTAGGCCCTGTCAATCTCACGCAGCCTTTCAGTCGCTTATTGTTGGCGATATTTTCCATATCTCGTTGTAGACAGCATAAAGGACGCACTTTTTACGTGGTTTCTGAAGAACCAATAAAAAGTCTTCTAAGTCCAGGTCATCAGCTAGAAGGGACAAGTGCTGTTTTACCCGAGACAGTGTTGAGGTTGTTTGCCAATCAAGGCACAACTTCCCAACATTGTGAATTGTTACCACCCCAAAATGTTCAATTTGTACATATCACATGTCAGGCCTGTTGGCTGTAAATCCCTTGATGTTACCTAGGAATCTATCCAGAAACTTGCTAGTGTCTAGCGGCCATGCTAACCATCCCTTCAAATTGGGATCCAATGAGTTATGTCTACTCTTACAGCATAGTATCAATAGTGTTTTCCTCATATGGTGTTAACCACTGCCAGTTGTAAAATCATGTAAGAGTGGGAACCCTTGGTGTGTTCAAATCTTTTATCTTGGCTAAACCAAGACATGTTGTCTGTTGCACAGTTTTGTTCCCGGAAAATCATCTGTGGCGGCATTACACAGGCTCTGAATATAGCCTCAGTTCCCTGAACCCCGCCAATCTCTAGTCCCCCAGATATATTTTACATCTACTGTATCTCTGCAAAAGTCGAAACCTTGTACAGAGAGTTGGGAAAGGAAATCCGCCTTCTGTCAGTTAACATATTTTTCATTGCAAGTGACGATGCAAGCCAATTATATAATTAGGTTGGGTCTGATGTGTTATACCCAGAAAAATAATCAAACTTCTGTGCAAATGCTTTTGAACTACCCCTTGGGGTTAGACGGCAATGTTCCCATTGTGTAAAGTTTAGGAAATGATGACAGTCTTGTTGAAAACAGTACGTCTCATCAAAATGAGCTGTACCATTATAAAACTCATCAGAAGAAAACACTGTGGAATGTTTTAGATTGTCTAACAATTCATATACTATATAAATGTCCCAATCATCAGAAATAGTACTGGGGTTGATTATGTCATTCAAAGAAATTTTAAACAACTGCGAAATTTGCAAGAGTTCAGTGGGACAATACACATTAGATGATACCTGTCCCATACAATCCCATACGGAACTGGAACAGCTAAAATTTCACCAGGGACAAGTTTCTTTCCTCATGGTGTAATGATGCGTGTGGTTTCAGAACCAAATTTACAGTGTGTATTGCAGAGCTTTCTGGGACAAAATGTCTATTTAGAAGAAGGAAGAGCACATGCTCAAAACCAATTCAAAGGACTAGGAGAAGCAAAGCAATTTTAATCCAAAGGTGAAACCATGGCAGTTCGGGCTGGACTGTTCCCATGAGGCACAGGGTCAGACTGATTTGAATATAGCCATGTCTGAACTGGGGTGGCAAAGTGGGCTAAAGAACGGTGACGGATTAAACCCAGATATTTTGACTGGGTGTGAGTGTTTGATTGGTTCAGATGCTCCGTCCATTACCACCCCCTTTTGTACCGCTTTTGGCCGCCATAAGTGTGGCAGGGTATGCTCAGACGTGAGTCCCTTGCTCTCTTTGCCACTGGATTGAAGCAAGCCGGGCTGAAGACGGCTGTAATGCCAGAAACCGGTCCTCGGAAGCTTGTTTCCGGTCCAGGGAAGGCATGGCTTGGCAGTTCGGGCTGGACTGTTCCCATGAGGCACAGGGTCAGACTGATTTGCATATAGCCATGTCTGAACTTGGGTGGCAGAGTGTGCTAAAGAACGGTGATGGATTAAACCCAGATCTTTTGACTGGGTGTGAGTGTTTGATTGGTTCAGATGCTCCGTCCATTACCACCCCCTTTTGTACCGCTTTTGGCCGCCATAAGTGTGGCAGGGTATTGCTCATACGTGAGTCCCTTGCTCACTTTGCCATTGGATTCAAGCAAGCCGGGCTGAAGACAGCTGTAATGCCAGAAAACGGTCCTCGGAAGCTTGTTTCTGGTCCAGGGGAGGCAAGGCTTGGCAGTTCGGGCTGAACTGTTCCCATGCACAGGGTCCGACTGATTTGCATATAGCCATGTCTGAACTAGGGTGTCAGAGTGGGCTAAAGAACGGTGATGGAACAAACCCAGATCTTTTGACTGGGTGTGAGTGTTTGATTGGTTCAGATGCTCCGTCCATTACCACCCCCTTTTGTACCTCTTTTGGCCGCCATAAGTGTGGCAGGGTATGCTCAGACGTGAGTCCCTTGCTCTCTTTGCCACTGGATTGAAGCAAGCCGGGCTGAAGACGGCTGTAATGCCAGAAACCGGTCCTCGGAAGCTTGGTTCCGGTCCAGGGAAGGCATGGCTTGGCAGTTCGGGCTGGACTGTTCCCATGATGCACAGTGTCAGACTGATTTGCATATAGCCATGTCTGAACTTGGGTGGCAGAGTGTGCTAAAGAACGGTGATAGATTAAACCCAGATCTTTTGACTGGGTGTGAGTGTTTGATTGGTTCAGATGCTCCGTCCATTACCACCCCCTTTTTTACCGCTTTTGGCCGCCATAAGTGTGGCAGGGTATGCTCATACGTGAGTCCCTTGCTCACTTTGCCATTGGATTCAAGCAAGCCGGGCTGAAGATGGCTGTAATGCCAGAAAACGGTCCTCGGAAGCTTGTTTCTGGTCCAGGGGAGGCAAGGCTTGGCAGTTCGGGCTGGACTGTTCCCATGCACAGGGTCCGACTGATTTGCATATAGCCATGTCTGAACTAGGGTGTCAGAGTGGGCTAAAGAACGGTGATGGAACAAACCCAGATCTTTTGACTGGGTGTGAGTGTTTGATTGGTTCAGATGCTCCGTCCATTACCACCCCCTTTTGTACCGCTTTTGGCCGCCATAAGTGTGGCAGGGTATGCTCATACGTGAGTCCCTTGCTCACTTTGCCATTGGATTCAAGCAAGCCAGGCTGAAGACGGCTGTAATGCCAGAAAACGGTCCTCGGAAGCTTGTTTCTGGTCCAGGGGAGGCAAGGCTTGGCAGTTCGGGCTGGACTGTTCCCATGCACAGGGTCCGACTGATTTGCATATAGCCATGTCGGAACTAGGGTGTTAGAGTGGGCTAAAGAACGGTGATGGAACAAACCCAGATCTTTTGACTGGGTGTGAGTGTTTGATTGGTACCGATGCTCCGGCCATTACCACCCCCTTTTGTACCTCTTTTGGCCGCCATAAGTGTGGCAGGGTATGCTCAGACGTGAGTCCCTTGCTCACTTTGCCACTGGATTCAAGCAAGCCGGGCTGAAGACGGCTGTAATGCCAGAAACCGGTCCTCGGAAGATTGTTTGCGGTCCAGGGAAGGCATGTCTTGGCAGTTCGGGCTGGACTGTTCCCATGAGGCACAGGGTCAGACTGATTTGAATATAGCCATGTCTGAACTGGGGTGGCAAAGTGGGCTAAAGAACGGTGACGGATTAAACCCAGATATTTTGACTGGGTGTGAGTGTTTGATTGGTTCAGATGCTCCGTCCATTACCACCCCCTTTTGTACCGCTTTTGGCCGCCATAAGTGTGGCAGGGTATGCTCAGACGTGAGTCCCTTGCTCTCTTTGCCACTGGATTGAAGCAAGCCGGGCTGAAGACGGCTGTAATGCCAGAAACCGGTCCTCGGAAGCTTGTTTCCGGTCCAGGGAAGGCATGGCTTGGCAGTTCGGGCTGGACTGTTCCCATGAGGCACAGGGTCAGACTGATTTGCATATAGCCATGTCTGAACTTGGGTGGCAGAGTGTGCTAAAGAACGGTGATGGATTAAACCCAGATCTTTTGACTGGGTGTGAGTGTTTGATTGGTTCAGATGCTCCGTCCATTACCACCCCCTTTTGTACCGCTTTTGGCCGCCATAAGTGTGGCAGGGTATTGCTCATACGTGAGTCCCTTGCTCACTTTGCCATTGGATTCAAGCAAGCCGGGCTGAAGACGGCTGTAATGCCAGAAAACGGTCCTCGGAAGCTTGTTTCTGGTCCAGGGGAGGCAAGGCTTGGCAGTTCGGGCTGAACTGTTCCCATGCACAGGGTCCGACTGATTTGCATATAGCCATGTCTGAACTAGGGTGTCAGAGTGGGCTAAAGAACGGTGATGGAACAAACCCAGATCTTTTGACTGGGTGTGAGTGTTTGATTGGTTCAGATGCTCCGTCCATTACCACCCCCTTTTGTACCTCTTTTGGCCGCCATAAGTGTGGCAGGGTATGCTCAGACGTGAGTCCCTTGCTCTCTTTGCCACTGGATTGAAGCAAGCCGGGCTGAAGACGGCTGTAATGCCAGAAACCGGTCCTCGGAAGCTTGGTTCCGGTCCAGGGAAGGCATGGCTTGGCAGTTCGGGCTGGACTGTTCCCATGAGGCACAGTGTCAGACTGATTTGCATATAGCCATGTCTGAACTTGGGTGGCAGAGTGTGCTAAAGAACGGTGATGGATTAAACCCAGATCTTTTGACTGGGTGTGAGTGTTTGATTGGTTCAGATGCTCCGTCCATTACCACCCCCTTTTTTACCGCTTTTGGCCGCCATAAGTGTGGCAGGGTATGCTCATACGTGAGTCCCTTGCTCACTTTGCCATTGGATTCAAGCAAGCCGGGCTGAAGATGGCTGTAATGCCAGAAAACGGTCCTCGGAAGCTTGTTTCTGGTCCAGGGGAGGCAAGGCTTGGCAGTTCGGGCTGGACTGTTCCCATGCACAGGGTCCGACTGATTTGCATATAGCCATGTCTGAACTAGGGTGTCAGAGTGGGCTAAAGAACGGTGATGGAACAAACCCAGATCTTTTGACTGGGTGTGAGTGTTTGATTGGTTCAGATGCTCCGTCCATTACCACCCCCTTTTGTACCTCTTTTGGCCGCCATAAGTGTGGCAGGGTATGCTCAGACGTGAGTCCCTTGCTCACTTTGCCATTGGATTCAAGCAAGCCGGGCTGAAGACGGCTGTAATGCCAGAAAACAATCCTCGGAAGCTTGTTTCTGGTCCAGGGGAGGCAAGGCTTGGCAGTTCGGGCTGGACTGTTCCCATGCACAGGGTCCGACTGATTTGCATATAGCCATGTCTGAACTAGGGTGTCAGAGTGGGCTAAAGAACGGTGATGGAACAAACCCAGATCTTTTGACTGGGTGTGAGTGTTTGATTGGTTCAGATGCTCCGTCCATTACCACCCCCTTTTGTACCTCTTTTGGCCGCCATAAGTGTGGCAGGGTATGCTCAGACGTGAGTCCCTTGCTCTCTTTGCCACTGGATTGAAGCAAGCCGGGCTGAAGACGGCTGTAATGCCAGAAACCGTTCCTCGGAAGCTTGGTTCCGGTCCAGGGAAGGCATGGCTTGGCAGTTCGGGCTGGACTGTTCCCATGAGGCACAGTGTCAGACTGATTTGCATATAGCCATGTCTGAACTTGGGTGGCAGAGTGTGCTAAAGAACCGTGATGGATTAAACCCAGATCTTTTGACTGGGTGTGAGTGTTTGATTGGTTCAGATGCTCCGTCCATTACCACCCCCTTTTGTTCAGTTTGCTCAGGGCATCAAATCGCATGTTTTTAAGATTAATTGAATGCCACTGCCTATCCTCCCTAACTATAATGGCAGGCAGAAACAGGATTTGTGTGCAACATGTTACAATGGAAGATACAGTCACCAAATAGGCACCCACTGGCTTCCTCCCAAAACAACCATGATTACTTAACATCAAGTAGCTTCCATTTGAGAGTAATCTGAAAGTCAGACATATCATGGCTGTCAGAGACCCTTTCAAATAGTAAGACAGGTTTGCCACAGGCTCATTGCACGGCTCGTGCAACGAAATGTGCTCACATACTAGGGACCCCTTTAAAGTATTCTCACAGTCTGAGCAGCTGAGAAAGACTTCAGTATCCTTATTCCAACCCCGGAATGTGAAAGGAAGCTCCGATTGTTCGTGTATGAACCCTTCACCCAAATATTCATATCTGCCCACTTGATGGTGTTGTAGACAGTACTGAAAGTGGAAAGTCAAGATTGGCAGTGTAATGCACCAATTGATTATCCAATCCAAAGATGTTATCTCAGCAATGGCAAAAAGGTAATTTCTCAAACCTTTCAATAAGTAACATTGTTTATTTCGCATCTTTCCGTGCCATAGCTATCTGCTGTTCTGAAAGGTAGTATGGTGAGAACAAATTAATGATGTTAATATGTCGCTATAGCACATGACCAGAACGTGATGTCTGTAGTGTCCAACTTAACAATAGAATTGACCTAAGTTGAAATGACTCATGCCATAATGTAGACAAGTCTTGCTGAAGCCCATCTATTGTGGATGAGACAATGTTACCTAAAGAATAAAGTTTAGATGACAAGGTAGGTCATCCCGTTGTCCACCACTGCAAGAGCATGTTCTAAGTAGGCCCTGTCAATCTCACGCAGCCTTTCAGTCGCTTATTGTTGGCGATATTTTCCATATCTCGTTGTAGACAGCATAAAGGACGCACTTTTTACGTGGTTTCTGAAGAACCATTAAAAAGTCTTCTAAGTCCAGGTCATCAGCTAGAAGGGACAAGTGCTGTTTTACCCGAGACAGTGTTGATGTTGTTTGCCAATCAAGGCACAACTTCCCAACATTGTGAATTGTTACCACCCCAAAATGTTCAATTTGTACATATCACATGTCAGGCCTGTTGGCTGTAAATCCCTTGATGTTACCTAGGAATCTATCCAGAAACTTGCTAGTGTCTAGCGGCCATGCTAACCATCCCTTCAAATTGGGATCCAATGAGTTATGTCTACTCTTACAGCATAGTATCAATAGTGTTTTCCTCATATGGTGTTAACCACTGCCAGTTGTAAAATCATGTAAGAGTGGGAACCCTTGGTGTGTTCAAATCTTTTATCTTGGCTAAACCAAGACATGTTGTCTGTTGCACAGTTTTGTTCCCGGAAAATCATCTGTGGCGGCATTACACAGGCTCTGAATATAGCCTCAGTTCCCTGAACCCCGCCAATCTCTAGTCCCCCAGATATATTTTACATCTACTGTATCTCTGCAAAAGTCGAAACCTTGTACAGAGAGTTGGGAAAGGAAATCCGCCTTCTGTCAGTTAACATATTTTTCATTGCAAGTGACGATGCAAGCCAATTATATAATTAGGTTGGGTCTGATGTGTTATACCCAGAAAAATAATCAAACTTCTGTGCAAATGCTTTTGAACTACCCCTTGGGGTTAGACGGCAATATTCCCATTGTGTAAAGTTTAGGAAATGATGACAGTCTTGTTGAAAACAGTACGTCTCATCAAAATGAGCTGTACCATTATAAAACTCATCAGAAGAAAACACTGTGGAATGTTTTAGATTGTCTAACAATTCATATACTATATAAATGTCCCAATCATCAGAAATAGTACTGGGGTTGATTATGTCATTCAAAGAAATTTTAAACAACTGCGAAATTTGCAAGAGTTCAGTGGGACAATACACATTAGATGATACCTGTCCCATACAATCCCATACGGAACTGGAACAGCTAAAATTTCACCAGGGACAAGTTTCTTTCCTCATGGTGTAATGATGCGTGTGGTTTCAGAACCAAATTTACAGTGTGTATTGCAGAGCTTTCTGGGACAAAATGTCTATTTAGAAGAAGGAAGAGCACATGCTCAAAACCAATTCAAAGGACTAGGAGAAGCAAAGCAATTTTAATCCAAAGGTGTAACCATGGAGCAATAAAGCATGTTCTTTTCAGCCAAGGATAGAAGACACGCACCTTTAGTTTGAAGGGCAGGGGTGGTGGGGGGAGGTGTTGGCATTGATGCATCACAAGAGAAGTCATCAAGGTCGATGAAGTATCCAGATGCCATCCGGTCTACTTCAGGTAGCTCAGCAGGCTGCTTCAAATTAGATGAAGACCCGATCTGTGGTACATTGACGTACACCTTGTTCTTCTTGTGAATCTGAATTGAAATCTGTGTTTCTGTACTTGTCGACTGCACAGTTATTGTTGTTTTTGAAATAGGTAGAAGGCATACTTCATTGTTGTTTATCGTTGTATCTTGTTGAAGAGAGCAGGCTTAATTTGTAATTATATATTCCATCTGAACCTCCTGTATGGCATTGAGAGGAGATTGGTAGGTAAATGTAAATTGATACTTGTATAACGCACTACTCACCCGCAAGGGTCTCAAGGCGCTTGTACGAATACCGCTGTGGAACCCATCCTGGCTTTCCCTGTGAGGTGTCCACTCCTAGGCACCCCCAAGGTGGAGGCCAGGCATCCTTAGCGTTGTGGGGGCCGTTGTGGAGATTAAGCAAGCTATTGCCCAGAGTTGCAGAGTGGGACTCCATGATTGGAATAGGCACCGAGACGAGAATTATCAGGTCCGTGGAATTTTTGAGCCCAAGACCCGCCGAGGCGGGGAATTGAACCCTGGTCCCAGGCCAGACTTCTGCATCAGGGTCTGCCGCTCTAACCATTGAGCCACACTTCCACAGGTACCCAGGAGTCCACAAGGCTTACTGTTGAGAATTGGCCACATGATGTGGTTTAATCAGAACACTGGAGACAAACCTTTTGTCTCGGTGTCCAGTAAGCGATGGGAGAAATACATTTCGTATACCTTCAACAGCTAGGACAGGCACAGGCAAGCTGTAAGATGGCCAAAACTCTTTCTTGTCCACAATCTTTTATCAGAGCAGATCCCCAATCTATGGGTTCCAGCCTGTTTTCGCCAGAACAACCTTCACTTCTCCAGTGGTGCTACGTTTTACTCAGACGTTGCCTTATTCATCCCGGAAATCATTCAATTCCTGTAAAATAGTCAAACGTTCATTGATATCAAACGGTGATTCTGCCGCCACTATGCTAGCATTATCGCGGTGTGGGACCCACATCTTAACCCCAACAGGATCCCATAAGGAGTCTTACCACCCAGGGATTTTCTTGGCATATTGTTCAAAGCCCTCTGGAGCTAATGAAGGTGCTGGACCCAACTGTTACCAGAGCCTAATACCCTTTCTGTTAAAGACTACTTCAAGTCACTGTTTTTCCTCTCCATGATCACATTTCCCTTGGGATGGTATGGAGACGAGAAATGCAGGGTCACACACTAACTTCCCATAGTCCCTTTGTAAGCCTGAGAGCCAACGCCTGACCCTGATCAGAATGTAGTGTGCCAACTGCGTACGTCCTAATAAAAATGTGCAGATCCTTTATAATATTTCGGATGTCATCCGATCACTGTGGCCTTAGCCAAAGGAATCAAGAGCAGTAATCCACTGCCACCAAGATGTACCTGTAAGCCCCATCTGATAATAGGGGGCTGCAATGATCCAAATAAACACAAGCCAGAGGCTTGTTTGAAATCAAAAGAGGTGTTGGGGTGGAAGCGTCACGGTGAAGCCCTTCATCTGCTGACAGATGCCAAATCTCTGGACAAAGTCTTTGGTCTGTTTGTAAAGTTCCGGCCACCAATAGCATTGCTGTAAAAGAGAAATCGGAGAAGCCACCATTGCGTGGGCAGAAGCCAGTCCTTCATGTGCAACCAGAATTAATCCCAGTCTGTGATCACTGTTTGGCCTTACTCTGACCCCCACTCCTAGAATCTGATCATGCAGTGTGCTTTGTGCATCTAGCTTTTAGGATTACTTGAATTGAAAGCTTTTCAGCCACAATGATATCTCTGTCTATTCTCGTGCTTGAACGAGTGAATGCAGCAACCGCGGCAGTGAAAACTGTCGCTTTTGTGGCTTCATCAGCCAGTGAATTCCCTGCAACATGAATGCCAACACGTTGATGACGCAATGTATGAATGGCATGAGCCATGGCAAGCATTCTTTCAGCTTTGCCACCTGTTTCCAAAGCAACTTGTGCTTTACTGTGCAGCCTTTGGAGTCCCTGAATCCATTCTGGCTCTAATAATGAAGATCCTCATTAAACAACTTCACACAATAATATTAATCACACACTATAAGTGTGGGGAATCCAGCATCCGTATTCTGTAGCGCCAGTACTAGAGCCTAAAGTTCTGCCAGCTGTGCAATCACCAAGTGCATACGTGTATTTTTTTTCAGGATGGAAGTTGCCATCATGCATACGGTTTTTTACAACTGCACATGTAGCTGAATATTGGTGTTTGGTTCCTACAGCAGGCTGAGCAGAACCATCAGTGTAAATGATATAGTCGTAGCGTTCTAGAAGCATGATTTTATTAGGCAGAGGATATTTTTGCTCGTACTGGAGAAATGCTTGTGTCTGTAATGTAGGGTCAAATCTGTAATCTACATCTGTAGCAGTGAGGAAGTTTGCCCATTGTATCCATCTGTCCCAAATAAAAGAAATTCAGCACTCTGAAGATGAGGCACTCAGTAAAGCAGGAACAAACACCTGGAAAGGACACTCAGCACTCACAAAACGAAAGCTGGGGGTTAATCCATCTACGTCCCCCCGGGTGCCCTAGGGGGCTGCCTTGCGGACCTAATGTCTCTTCTCTCCCGCAGGGTATCAGCATGCTAGGCAGCGACTTTAACTAAGACCCCAAGCCAATCCTTGATTGTACCGGTCCCAATGCCTTCAGGATCCCTGGGACAAAATTTCTTGGGGAATGGATTACATCCTGGGGCCTCTCCGAAGTCTGGCGGTCCTGGCACCAGACACTTTAAGAATACCCACACACCTCGGCGTCCCATCACACATAATCCCGTATTTACCTCATCCTCCTACTGGCTCCAGACTGCCAATCGCTGAACCACATCAACATACTCCCAGAGGGGTCTCAGACCCCTCTCCCATTCTTCTTGGTCTGGGATGCTCCCCTTCATGTCCAAGACCCATGCGGCGCATCAACGTGTGGTATCTTCAAGACCAAACCTTTGTCTAGACACTATAGACAGAGCTCCAATCCTACTTCCTTCATAACTCCGGAACGGTGGCCCGAGTGAGCACACAATGGTCTGCCAGCAAAGCCACCATTCGTGGATTTGCAAAACACTTAGTCAGGCAGCGGGAACACATTTGCCTATCCCTTAACATGTAGCTGGAAACCCAGGCCTTCCACATGGAACAGCACCTACTTTCCAACCCATGAGGCACTACTTTTCGTCAGCCATGTCTCATCCAGGAAGACATTCATCTTCATTCTTTAGAAGCGGCCAATCTTCTCTGGCGTGCGACGATAGCCAACATCTAAGGCTGGGGCAATAAAAATGGGAAAATGCTGTACTGGTTGGCCTCATAAATAGGTCAATAAAATAGTATCAGAGGTCTGCGATGAAGCAGGCAATATGCACCGGACTCTACCCGTAATCACCCAAGCCTTTGCCGGCTACTACAAGGTATTGTACTCTGTCCGGAAGGACAGAGATGGGGCGGCGGGCGAACGCCTCCTGACCATGGTCGACCTACCAACACTCTCCCGTGCAGACGCCAAACTCGTTGACAACCCCATCACGATGGAAGGGGTCGAGAACGCCCTCTCAGGGCAGAGCCCCGGGAAAACTCTTAGCCCAGATGGGTTCCCCATGGAATACCTGATGAAAAATTGAGTCTTACTTCTCCCCCTTCTTCTCGCCCTTTTGAAATAGACATGTCACCTAGGTTCCTTCCCAGAGGACCAGGACTCTGTCTCAATAGTTGTAATCCCCATAAAAGAGCCTCCATCCATCTCCTGTGCCCCCTACTGTCCCACCTCCCCACTCAACTGTGAAATAAAAATCTTTGCCACGATCCTAGCTAACAAACTAAAAAGAGTGCTGGTGGTTCTTATTCACCCTGCCCAATGCGGCTTCATGCCGCAAAGGAGCACACAACACTGTATTTGACAGCTCCACGTAGCCCTAGCCCACCGACACTCCTTACCACATAACCTAGCCCTGCTCTTTGTTGATTTCGAAAAGTCGTTCAATACGGTGGACTGGGACTACCTCCCTAAGTGCTAGCCTGTGCCGGCCTTGGCCCGTGTTTCAGAGGTATGGTTGACGTGCTTTACTCCCACCCCTGGGCCCAGGACTGAGTAAACTGGATCCTTTCCGACCCGTTCCCCATCAGGCGTGACACGAGGCAAAGTTGTCCCCTGTCCCCCCTTCTCTTCACCTTAGCAAAGGAGCCCTTTTCCCAGATCATCCATGGTGACCCACTATAGAGGAGGTGGAGCCGGGATGTCCATCATGAGGACCGCATAGCCTTGTATGCAGATGACATCCTCCTATACCTGGCACACCCAACAAAGAGCGGCCCCTGATGCCTTCACCTCTTTGAGGCCTTTGAGTCAGCCTCAGGACTGAGAGTGAACTCAGCCAAATCGGTGCTGGTCCCCTGGCCCCTTTGCCAGACTGTTTTGTCTGGCAGTCGACCATCCCTCTCCGCAAACTAAGTTTCAAATACCTAGAAGTATGGGAGGCACTGCACCCAGAGTTCACCTGTGCCCTGAAATGACAACCGTTGCTCCAGAAAGGTAAAGCTAACCTGACCAAGTGGCAAAATGTCCCCCTTAATGTGATCGGCCATATAGCCCTGTACAAAATGATTATACTGCCCCGCTTCCTCTACATCCTTCTCAACTTTCCTCTCCAGATTCCAAGGTCCTGGTTCCAAAAACTAGAAGGAGACACCCGTACCGACTTTGGCGAGGCTCACGGCCATGGCTGGCACTCCTCTACTGCCAACGTGGTCCCTGTGATGGCAGACTGGGCATGTCCAACCTATATCTTTATCATCTCGCCTCTCACATCCTCGTTGCCCACGACTGGTTCAACGGGGGTGGTTAGACCCGGCATTTAAATTAGAACTCTCACTGCTTAGCTTTACCACCTTGCAGGCACTGCTATACCATGCCTGATCCTCTCCTGAATGCCCACGGTCACACGGGTAGTCGTCTTGGCAAGGGGCGCCACCTTACGCCACATGCAATGGGATGGTATACTCACACAGCACTAAGGGATATCAAAAAAGGGAGTGAAGAGGTGGTGCAACTCGGCACCGCGGTGGGCTAATCCTCCTCTTATGAAAGTATGAGTAATCAACAGAGACCACCTGAAAATAAATCAGTAGATATTCCGATGTTGTTGGAATATATTCAGTGTGTTAAAATACCCCTCACACACCAAAAGGGCCCTTGGTGTCATGCTTCATCATCGGGGTCTTCCCGCCCCCGCTGCGGGACGGGGCAGTGCTGCGACAAGCGACTACGCCGGAGCACCTTTTTATTGTGAGTGCTATGTGAGTGAAAATGAGGTGAGTGTCAGTGGGGTCAGGAGTGATACGAGTGAGATTAAAAGATACCTGGCCTAGTGTTAGAAAAAACTATTTAATAGGCACTGGCTGGTATCGTTAAAAAGGGTGAGGCGGAGGGCAAGAGCGGGTTACTAGTCTTGCTCTCCTGTGTGGGTCAACATGTTTCGGGGCGACATGCCCCTTCGTCAGGACCGGGTATACAGAGGGTCCAATCAACCCCCACACCTCAGTGCTTCCTCCTTCGTCAGTGGCTTCCGTCACCACGGAAGCCACTGACGAAGGAGGAAGCACTGAGGTGTAGGGGTTGATTGGACCCTCTGTACCCTTCGCCCAGCTTGGCTCATGGGGCATTGCCTCCTCATTTCAAAAGCTTATATCATCAGTATTTCTGATCTAGCTTTTTCACGTGTATCTATAAAGTTTATCTATACACATTGATAATACATTATACTCTCCATCTGTGGGAGCACATTAGTGAGTGACAGGGGGATCTATATACCCGGTCCCTACTCATACTTTCATAAGAGAAGGATTAGCCCACCGCGGTGCCGAGTTGCACCACCTCTTCACTCCCTTTTTTGATATCCCTTAGTGCTGTGTGAGTATACCATCCCATTGCATGTGGCGTAAGGTGGCACCCCTTGCCAAGACGACTACCCGTGTGACCGTGGGCATTCAGGAGAGGATCAGGCATGGTATAGCAGTGCCTGCAAGGTGGTAAAGCTAAGCAGTGAGAGTTCTAATTTATAGGCCGGGTCACACAGCAGACTCCTCTATGGCATGGCACCTGGTTGAAAGAGGTGGCAGCTCTTAGGGGCTTCAAACCGTGGGATGACATCGGGATTTCCTGATTAGGGAATGTACGGTCAGGAACACACATGCGCTCCTTCACCAATCTTCAGTAGACTTTTACCCTTACACGCTCTCAATTCTACAAATACCTCCAGTTCAGACATGCCCGCAACACCCACATACGCAACATAGAACCCCTCCCAAAATTTAACCCACTAAAAGCTAATGTTTTGATCGGTAACTTGGGACATGGTGGGGTCTTACAAATTTACCGCACCCTTATGGGAGGGTTGGGTGGGCCCGCTAAAAGAGGAAGATTTGCACGAATCCCTGATGGCTCCCGGTGAACACACCATCTCCTCCAAATTTTGACGGATACACACTTACTTCCTCCGAGTGGCGTACCTCCCCCCTTCGCGTCTGCAAAGGGCTGGTTTACAATCCGATGTCGCTTGTCCCAGATGCGCAACCATACCTGTGGACTTCTTCCACATGACTTGGTCCCGTGTGGCCATACAAACATACTGGGCTGCAGTAATAAAAGACCTGACAGAGGTGCTGGGATGGGTGGTTCCCTCCTCCCCAACCTGATCCTTCTGGGAATAACAAAGGGGGTTGGAGGTATCAGAGCGGAGAAGACCTTCCTGGTTACGGCTTTCTGATGACAAAGTATGACATCGTGGCAAAATGGTTGAACCCCGCCCCTCCAACCTTTGCAATGTGGCGTTGTGGGGTTGATTGGTGTGCCCAACAGGAGAGGGTGGTGTCTGAGGCATGGGGCTGCCCCTAAAAGTATGGATGTGTATTGGGAAAATGGTTGCACCTTTGATGGATTGTATCTCAACTGTGACATGAGTAGTACTCAATAGCTTACTTGGTATTTGTCTAGGTTTGATTGGTTGAAACTATTATACACAATATTATCTACCTAATATGTGCCTTGTTCTTGTTGGCCACCCAGTGGCAGTTAAAACCCAATAATATTGTTTATCCCAAAAAACCACTCACAAGTAATCAAATGCATGAGATAAAACACAAGCAGATAATAAAAGTAAAACACATGCAAATATTAATAATGGAACACTCACAAGTCAAATGCAAGGGAGTAAAACATAAGCATATAATAATGGATGTCCAATGCAAGAAACAAGTACTGTCAAATGCCAAGAATAAACACTGTTAAATGAAAGACTCAAATATAAAGAGCATATCTACACAACATTAAAATATCACAGAGCAATTAAACTTATATCTTATACATCACCTATTGAGTTGAACTCAACATTCTGGTCAGTTTGACTGGGAAGCCCTTTTCAGTCATTCAGAAGTATCAATGGGACAGAAAAAACTTTCCTGTGATGGTGCGTCCACCCCACAAGTGTGCTTCTGAATGAGTGCCAAAACTTCCTGTCTTTAATAGTTTTTACTAACACAGAGAGAGACTTCTAGAAATGTCCCCCTCCCTTCATCGATTTCAAAACCAAGGCTAACCATACCGGTGTGTTTTGAGGTCAAGATGGAAGCTGGCCAACCCTCCATGTTTTGATTCAGAGACGGAAAAGTACATTCCTCTCTTACACCCTCAAACGCAGATCCCACACGTTCTGTTCCAGCAAGGCTGTTTTGCTCAAGTGCTCAGAAGAAAGAAAAACATCCCTCTCTGAAACTGCAAGAAGGCACGAAATGAAATCATACAAGAGCACAAAAATGATGTTGTACATTCAAAATGGAGTCATTTAAAACACATAGAGTCAAAGGTCACCACAGTCTCACGATGCATGAATTCATGAAGTACTACACCATCTCGGATGTAGAGCTTTAGCATCTGGAACACTAGCTCTGGTAACCACCTCTAAGGTCGGTACCGGGCTCGTGACAATAATATGTTCACTTAAGCCAGGGCACACTTTCTGACTACAGCAGTCTGTACTGCTGTCAGTATTTTTTCAGTAGGTGCAAAATGCATTTCCACATTGGTATGGCGATGCGATTTATATGCAATTGGTACTGTGTCACCTTCATTGAACATGACATATGTGTACCCTGATGCATTTGCTATTACACAGATCACCGTTGTGTTTACACATGTGTGCAAATGTCTGGAAGCTATCATGTCAGCGTGACTGGAAAGTAAGATTTACATGTGCTCTTCTATCCAATGTGTGCTTCCACAGTCTGGATGAATATCGTCGTACAATGGTTTTACCCATTCTGCATAATGAAGAATGTATGGTCTGCCAAAATAAAAAGTAGTCAGAGGTTGGGGCAAGCACATTTTTCCAAAAAACATACACTGCCAGGCTATTGCCCTCACTTGACAGATCGTATCCCAGATACAGGATACAGTGGTGAGCAATTTTTGATTTTTGAACATTTAATCTATAGCTCACATGAGCAAATCCCAAGATTATGCGGTCCACTCTGGTCAAGAGTTCAATCAGGTCATCGTCCATTAAGTATATATCATCGACATATGACAATGCCTGGTCACCAAAGTTTTCAAGTAGTTCTGTGACACTAGCTGAAAACAGCCAGGTACTATTCTGTGATAAATGGCAAAATTGTTTTTGAGAACCTAGTGCCGTGAAGGCTGTCAAATATATGCTTCCAGGTGCTACATTTTGGCAGAAAAATCTATTTGAGAGGTCTAGTGTTGTTTTGTATTTTTTCCGCACAATGTTATTCTTTAGTGTGCACTGTGTAGTTGTATTCAAATGCCTGTAATCTAATACTAGACAGTATGATTGATCTAGTTTCATTACTGGAAACAGAGGATTATTCATCAAAGAGGTGCAACTTTCAATCACACCTTGATATTCAAGTTGTTGTACGTAATAACACATTTGTATCAAGCAAGTGAGGGCGGCCATGCACATAAGGCCAAGGCTGTGTGATAGTGTTCTCATGAAGTCCTTTGTGTCATCAAGGACGGTTTTTTGTAGAAACTAACCCAAGTGTCACAAATGCAAATGTGTGTCAAAAGTCGATGTGACAAAGTGAAGGTAACTTTAGGAAAAAGACAGTGTATGTGTGAAAATGGCACCATTTCCTACCAGGCCTAAACCGGGTACATGACTGGTGAAGAAAAGCACACGGAAGAGATGGCGGGCATATAACCACACATGCAAGAGAGATCAATATGGGTGCAGGTGAGGGGACAGAAGCACACAGGTGAGACAGCAATGTGAAGCGGAGGTACACAGAAGCCCACGGTACTTCAGAGCAACATACAGGGGAGGGGGAGGAGAGAAGCATGCAAAGGTGACTGCTGATTAACACTAACACGCTCATGCATGGAGTGCTGTAGCCATTGTGCTTATCTAAGAAAGAAAGCACACAAACACTAAGAGGACAAACATATTTGTTTAATTGCTTAAAATACATCGCACATGCACATTTCAAGCAAATAAGCAAACAGCTTTCCAAAGTGCTCACACACTCCTTTGACAATGACAAATAGTTCTTAAATGCTTCAGAAATGCACGCTCACTTCATGGCGTAAAAAATATATAAATAAAAAGGAGATTCACTATGCCTTCAGGGTGCCACATGAGGAATACAAAAAAGGCAAGTTTCAACAAAGACGAGCAAGAAAGAAAGAAATAATAGTGCCCTGCCATGAACAGATAAGCACCAAAGTGTAAAGATACCAGTAGTTGGGCCCTGCTCCATGGGAGGAAACAAATGACAACAATGAGGGACAAAGAGGAAAGATTAGCCACTAGCAAGCAAGTCTTTTTTGAAAGACAATCAAAGTCACAAATAACAAGTGATGGGCAGACTGTGGGCTCACAAAAGTGTATTGCAACATGCCTCAAAGAGACAATGCAATCGCTGCCTCGTCTCGACTTAATAAGAAGCAGAGGTCCCTTTCAAAAAAAGCCTAAAACTTGCAGAAGCCAGCAAAGTCCAACACAAGCCTGACTCCCCATAAATAATAAAAAGAGCTATAACTGAGAGTAATGATTGCTATTTTCATTACAAACAAGCATTGGCAAAGCTAATTGGTCTGGTCTTTGTTGGTGTGATTGTTATTTTTGAATGCTTTTATTGCAAGCTTGGGCCACAAAATAATATGGAAAAATGTAGCTACATAAATGTGGTTGCTACATTATCACAATAAATATTCACAGGCATGGCTCCTTTATTAGTGATACTATTAAAATATTACACTTTTCAGTTGTGCTAAGCATTTTATCGTTATTTGTGAAGGAGGTCAGTTTCTGTCACTGGGGCACCACTTTTCCATTCTTGGGCTTTGCTTTTTCATAGTCACGCATTCTGGGAGTTGTAGTATTAGTTCATTTTAATTGAGGTAATCGTAAAAACACGCCTTATGACAATGATAAGTAAAAGTAAAGTACAAGCATGGAAAGTAGTGTTCTGGTTGGTGTAGAGCCATCTGGTCACCCCGGACATTAATAAATAGCCAACCAAGCAAGCCCTTAATTAGCAGGGAAAATAAATAGCTGTTATTTAAGGGTAATATAAAATATATAAAATAAAATACACTATGAATAAGCTTTGTCACTGAACAGAAAGGAACTGTCTTAGGTAGGTGAGAACAATATCCACATGCTTTGTGCAGTCACTCAAAGTGAAGGAAGCCAGTACTTAAAGGGGACAGAGCTCCTGTCAATTCAGTATGCAATAAAGGATGAAAGTAAAAGGTTAATGATAATTTAACAGGAAACAGGATAAAGCCCACTGACCATGTGCCCCTAGATATATGCACCTTATGTAGATTTATTTTGCAAAAACAATGGTGTGGAAAGACAGCTAAATCTCAAATGGTTTTGAAAGCAAGAGAGCCCTGCCTTCAATTTCTAAGAAATGACAAAAAAATTATATATATATATATATATATTACCTACTGGCGATAGCCAGTAGGTATATATAGTTAGGATTTTTTTCCTATGGGATTTTTGAAAATTCTATGTCGAATAACTTTGGCGTTTGAGGACAGAATTGGCTGAAATTTTCAGGAAAATGGAACATTTTGGTTCTGAGCAGCCCCTGAAAATTTGGGGGGGTTTCGTCAAGGGGGGGCCGAGAAAAAAGGGGGGTCCCAAAACGTGTTTTTCCCATGCAATTTTCCATAGGGCGGTTGGCCTCACTTTTAGCCTGAACGGCTGAATGGATTTACACCAAACTTGGCAAAATTGTAGGGACTGGTAGCCCGATGTGCCTTTGCTATGTCTCAAGATATAGGCTCCAGTGGTTTTTACGAAAATTAACTTTGAAAAATATATATTGGGCTACATTGGGCTATATATATATGTTGGAGACCAAATGTAGCCCAATGTAGCCCAATGTAGCCCAAAGATGGCCACCAGAGACAAAAAAAACAAATGTAGCCCAAATATCAGCCAGATGTAGCCCAACTATAGCCCAATGACAGAATGTCCCAGAGTGTTCTAAAGAACAACTAGAGTGCTAACAGTCCTACTTATTACAAAGGTATGGCACACCTGAAGCCATCTTGATTGGAATAAAGTGGTAACTCTTAAAACATTTAATTTAAAAAGGAACAAAATGAGGGGGTTCATTTTGCCATAGAAAGTATGATTAGCGAATATATGACGAAATCCCGCATACCATCAGTCCGCAAAAAAAATCCCGCATGTACTATTAGGCCGCAAATTAAAATAACGAAAACTTTTAGAACGAATATGCCTTTAGCATACACTAAACAACTAAACTACCCTAAACCCTAAAACACTACCCCCAGCATGACCCTACACTACACAAACAGTACAACACTACCCTAAACCCTAAAACACTACCCCCAGCATGACCCTACACTACACAAACACTACAACACTACCCTAAACCCTAAAACACTACCCCCAGCATGACCCTACACTACGCAAACACTACAACACTACCCAAAACCCTAAAACACTACACCCCAGCATGACCCTACACTACGCAAACACTACAACACAACCCTAAACCCTAAAACACTACCCCCAGCATGACCCTACACTACGCAAACACTACCCTAAACCCTAAAACACTACCCCCAGCATGACCCTACACTACGCAAACACTACAACACTACCCTAAACCCTAAAACACTACCCCCAGCATGACCCTACACTACGCAAACACTACAACACTACCCTAAACCCTAAAACACTACCCCCAGCATGACCCTACACTACGCAAACACTACAACACTACCCAAAACCCTAAAACACTATCCCCCAGCATGACCCTACACTACGCAAACACTACAACACTACCCAAAACCCTAAAACACTACCCCCAGCATGACCCTACACTACGCAAACACTACAACACTACCCAAAACCCTAAAACACTACCCCCAGCATGACCCTACACTACGCAAACACTACAACACTACCCAAAACCCTAAAACACTACACCCCAGCATGACCCTACACTACGCAAACACTACAACACTACCCAAAACCCTAAAACACTACACCCCAGCATGACCCTACACTACGCAAACACTACAACACTACCCAAAACCCTAAAACACTACCCCCACCATGACCCTACACTACGCAATTACTACAACACTACCCAAAACCCTAAAACACTACCCCCAGCATGACCCTACACTACGCAAACACTACAACACTACCCTAAACCCTAAAATACTACACCGCAGCATGACCCTACACTACGCAAACACTACAACACTACCCAAAACCCTAAAACACTACCCCCAGCATGACCCTACACTACGCAAACACTACAACACTATCCTAAACCCTAAAACACTACGCCCAGCATGACCCTACACTACGCAAACACTACAACACTACCCTAAACCCTAAAACACTAGCCCCAGCATGACCCTACACTACGGAAACACTACAACACAACCCTAAACCCTAAAACACTACCCCCAGCATGACCCTACACTACGCAAACACTACAACACTACCCTAAACCCTAAAACACTACCCCCAGCATGACCCTACACTACGCAAACACTACAACACTACCCTAAACCCTAAAACACTACCCCCAGCATGACCCTACACTACGCAAACACTACAACACAACCCTAAACCCTAAAACACTACCCCCAGCATGACCCTACACTAAACAACCACCACAACTCTACACTACACTAACACAACACTACACTACACAACACTACACTACACTACACAATCACTAACCCACGAAAAAATTAACACAAACCCACTTACCTCTCTCGTCATCGTGGTTTTCACAACGCAAATGCATTTACCATACATGCCTTTAAAACGCAATTCTTTGTAAAGGCATGCGCGATAAATGCACATGCGTTTTGAAAAAATGCGGGATAATGGTATGCGAGGTCAATGACCTTGCGGGATAATGGTATGCGGACTGAAAGTCTGCGGGATAAAAAATGCGGGAAAATGGCTGCAAACCATGATTAGCAGCAGACTTCCCTGGTGAGCACTAGCTTTACTACAGTGATCTAATGAGCAACTAGAGTGCTAACATTCAGAATTTATGGCAAATGTGTGACACATCTGAATGCCTTCTTGATAGAACCAAAGTAAACAAGCATTGAAAATGCAATAGATCTCGCCCTCGTTTAAGTTAAAGCCATTCTGTTTGTAATGAGGTGGCTTTTTAGCTTTGCTTTTATTAGTGTTTTTAAAACTTTCATGTAAATAACATGCATATGTATGCATATATGTATATGTATGCATGCATTTATATTTATATAGATATGCAGATTATATATGTTTATATATGTATATTACCTACTGGCGATAGCCAGTGGGTATATATAGTTAGGATTTTTTCTCTATGGGATTTCTGAAAATTCTATGTCTAATAACTTTGGCGTTTGTGGACGGAAGTGGCTGAAATTTGCAGGAAAATGGCACATTGTGTTTCTGAGCAGCCCCTGAAAATTTGGGGGGGTTTCGTCAAGGGGGGGCTGAGAAAGGGCGGTTGGACTCACTTTTAGCTCGAACGGCTGAATAGATTTACATGAAACTTGGCAAAATTGTAGATATGGTTTGCCCGACGTGCCTTTGCTATGTCTCAATATATGTGCTCCAGTGGATTTTGAGAAATTAACGTTTAAAAAATATATATATATCTGTGACAGCGCTCCGGTTAGCGCCCCGGTTTGTGTACCTGACGCGTAACGGAACTTCGCGAAGCGAAGCTGATTAGCTCTCCGGTGTCTGTCAACATTCCAAACAGTACGGAGCGGCCGCCATCTTGTCTCTCGGTAGGATCGAGAGACAAGAGGAGGCCAAAGCGAAGGGGCAAATGACCATAAGGGGGCATAGTAGATCCTCCCTGACCCCCTAGGTTTGATGTGGAGGCTTTAAAAGGGCTCCGCGGGGCAAAAAAAAAAGAAGAGTTTTTTTTTGGTGGGGTGCGCCTGGTTCGCGTAACGGGAAGCGGACTGGGGAGCTTACTACAAGGAAACAAGAATGATTGACTTTTAACTTCTTGTATGTTTATAGACTTTTTTTTTCTTTTTTTTCTGCTGAGTGACGTCTCGGCCTATGTCCACGGGATGCAGTCCCTACCATCTCGGCGTTTAAGCCCAGGGGGACCGGTAGTGTGGGAGAGATAACGTCTGTTAACGTTCGATTCGAAGGAAATCAGGAAGTGTTGATAAACATTGTCTGCGCCATCTTGCCTTTTTTCAAATGCCACACTTTTGTCGTGCACGGCAGCCATTTTAGATGCCTTGACCAGACCCACTCTCTGCACGCTGTCGATCCTTAGCATGGCTCCCCACCCTCGCAAGCATCTCCCCCAGGCACTGGTCACCCCCGCTCTCTGTCTTATGCATGGGCAATAAACCTCCCCCCATTTGCGCTGCTCTTCCCTGAGAATCACACCCTGTGCCCGCCCGACACCTCCCTTTCGCCCTATTCACTACCGCACCCTCTGACACTCCTCTTCCTCTGTGTCCGATTGTCCAGGCCGGTCCCAGGCTATCAGGTAGCCCTGCAGATGTAGTTTATGGCCCCAGCTGTAAAGAATCACCCCTCTTCAAAGGAGTTACAGTAGATCAAGGCCCCCACCTGATGAGATCCGTCACACCACACGCGTTCCTACTATCTGAAAACCATCCTGTATTGTGATTGGGGAGGGGACCGAGCCTGAAGCGGAAGATTCCAGGGATGCCTCTTTGTACATCAAAGTTTTTACAATTATGTGTCACATTAAAAATATATAGCACTCCAACAAAGTAGTAGGATTATAAAACTTTAATAACTTATAAATATATACAACGCAACAAAAACAGTAAAAACATCTAAACATTTTTAGGAAAAAAGAAGCAACAATGGTCAGTAGCTGTGTTTTGTGCGAATAGTTCCAAGGCAGCACAACGTGCTGAGTTCTGGATGGCACCCAGGTGATGTCGCCTGGGTGCCGCACTGGTTTTGGGTATCCTACAATGCTGCTCCGAATAACGGCGTGGGGCGTCCCGGGGGGTGGCTCGTCAGTAGCGGTCTGTTGTGCCAATAGTCCCAAGGCAGCAGAACGCGCTGAGATGTGGATGGCACCCAGGTGATGTCAAGTAAGTTGCCACACTGGTTTTGGTATCCTACAATGCTGCTCCGAATAACGGCGTGGGGCGCCCCGGGGGGGGGGGGGTGAGGCGGCGTGAACGGGCCTCCCCAGGTGGAGGCTCGTCTGCTGTAGTGGGGCGCCCCTTTACCGTTTCAGTTGCCATTCCGCCCGCTTTTGGTACACTGTGCCAAAATCCGCCATTCAGCTGAGTTGCGCCCACTCTTGCGGTGCAGCGATAGGCGGCTGCCACAGGACTCTGAAAATGGCGGCAGGCTCTTTCCTTTTTGGGCACGGCGTGGGGCGCCCCGGGGGGAGGGAGGGGGGTGAGGCGGCGTGAACGGGCCTCCCCAGATGGAGGCTCGTCTGCTGTAGTGGGGCGCCCCTTTACCGTTTCAGTTGCCATTCCGCCCGCTTTTGGTACACTGTGCCAAAATCCGCCATTCAGCTGAGTTGCGCCCACTCTTGCGGTGCAGCGATAGGCGGCTGCCACAGGACTCTCAAAATGGCGGCAGGCTCTTTCCTTTTTGGGCCTGGTCCACTGAAATGGCCCTGGGACACCTTGGAAATCGGACGCTTGTCTGCTAGGTCTTGGACCCCATTCTCGAAAGCGTCCCCTCAGCCTTGATGATTCTATAAAAGTCTTGGGGGCCCCCGACTCCTGCAGGCTTCCAGTGGGGAGCGGCTGCCATGATTGCTCGCGGAATGACCACGACGGAGCCACGAGATGGTGGTGCTTTCATGCTGACGCCAGCTTCAGTCTGAAACATCCAGAAACAAGGTGGGGCTTTCATCGTTTGGGAAAAAAAAAAAGTTTTCATCCAATGAAAAGTGTTATTTTTAGGTCATATGATCAAGCCTTCCATCATTAGGAAACCAAAAGTAAAATGAACCAATGAAAAGTTTTATAAACAAGTCACATGACCTGTTATGCGGCATAGGGTATAAAAAGCGTAGAAAATCCATTGGCACGTGAGGCGGCGTCAGTAGCGGACCGATGTGCGAATAGGCCGAAGGCAGCACAACGCGCCAAGATCCGGATGGCACCGAGGTGGTGTCCACCAAGTTGCCGCACTGGTGTGGCCATCCTACAATGCTGCGCCGAAAGTCGGCGTGGGGTGCCCCGTTGGCCTGTGAGGCGGCGTCAGTAGCGGACCGATGTGCGAATAGGCCGAAGGCAGCAGAACGCGCCAAGATCCGGATGGCACGAGGTGGTGTCCAGCAAGTTGCCGCACTGGTGTGGCCATCCTACAATGCTGCGCCGAAAGTCGGCGTGGGGCGCTCCGTTGGCCTGTGAGTTCGCGTCAGTAGCGGACCGATGTGCGAATAGGCCGAAGGCAGCACAACGCGCCAAGATCCGGATGGCACCGAGGTGGGGTCCAGCAAGTTGCCGCACTGGTGTGGCCATCCTACAATGCTGCGCCGAAAGTCGGCGTGGGGTGCCCCGTTGGCCTGTGAGGCGGCGTCAGTAGCAGACCGATGTGCGAATAGGCCGAAGGTAGCAGAACGCGCCAAGATCCGGATGGCACCGAGGTGGTGTCCAGCAAGTTGCCGCACTGGTGTGGCCATCCTACAATGCTGCGCCGAAAGTCGGTGTGGGGCGCCCCGTTGGCCTGTGAGGTGGCGTCAGTAGCGGACCGATGTGCGAATAGGGCCAAAGGCAGCGCAACGCGCCAAGATCCGGATGGCACCGAGGTGGGGTCCAGCAAGTTGCCGCACTGGTGTGGCCATCCTACAATGCTGCGCCGAAAGTCGGCGTGGGGCGCTCCGTTGGCCTGTGAGTTCGCGTCAGTCAGTGGGGGTTGTTTGAGGATCTGACTGCATTGGAAAGCAATGTGATGCTGTGCGTCGCCCCCAAGATGAAGGTTCCTCGGCTGCAGTGGGGCGCCCCTTGGTGTTTCACTCGCTATGCAGCTGAGTTGCGTGCGCACTTGCGGCGAATAGGCCGAAGGCAGCACAACAATATTTTCGGAATGGAAGACACCACAAGGCGCTGAGATTCGGTTGGCACCGAGGTGGTGTCTAGCAAGTTGCCGCACTGGTGTGGCCATCCTACAATGCTGCTCCGAATAACGGCGTGGGGTGCCCGAAGGGGGGGGGGAGGCAGCGTGAACGGGCCTCCCCAGGTGGAGGCTCGTCTGCTGTAGTGGGGCGCCCCTTTACCGTTTAAGTTGCCATTCAGCTGAGTTTCGGCCGCTCTTGATGCTACAGCGACAGGCGGCTGCAACAGGACTCTCAAAATGGCGGCCTGTTCTTTGGATTTGGGCCTGGTCCACTAAAATGGCCCTGGGACACCTTAGAACTCGGACGCTCAAATTTTTTTTCCTTTCCTCTACATGCAAAAAAGGTAAATGCCCGGTACGTTACCTGCCTCATCTGCCACGATGTACTCTCCATAGGAACCGAAAAAAAATATAGTTATGGTAACTATACCATGCATCGTCATATGGAGAGGTGGCACCGATTAATTATAGTGCTGCACAAAAGAGAGATTTGGAGGAGAACCCCCGACCTGCCAGTACATTCACCAAAGAAGTGGCACTGACAGCATCAGAGGCAAGGGAAACGGTCCCAAATATTTAGAAGAACTTTGGAAAGATTAAAATGACATGTTTAGATTGTGGCAAATTAATTTCATGTGGACAGATGAGTGTTACTCTAATAAATACAGCATATGAACATCATCATAGTCGATGGTTGGTGGAGACATTTTGACTATATCCTGGACCTGCCCGTCCTCGCCCAAATTGGCGCCGGAATAAATGGGACTCGTAACTCCTTGTTGTGTACTGGTTGCAGAACCTTGATATCACGAGATACGTATGCAGTTTTGAAGCACATGGCGGGCGGGGACGAGAATTGATTGAATATTTCGACATCCCTATTGATATTAAGTTCTGATGTGTTATTGATTACTGTACTATGGAAAGTTCGAATTAACGTCACCCATGGTACTTGCCCGCAAATGTATATCTAGATAATTTTATTGTAACTGGCCCTGTCGTATTTTAATTATAAAATGTACGTCCACCGATTCCACAACTGTTAGACACCTTAGTTCTTGCAACCTAATGGCCCGCCCGTTACGTTCCTCTACAGTGTAAATGTCTACTCATCATATACGATTACAGTTTGCTCCGTGGCCGGCCCACGTGGTTATAGGCCCGTATTTGTATACTGACATTTTCACAATAAAGGTTTTTAAAAGAAAACATGGTAGTAGTATTTACATTGGTAAAGTTTTTAATAATAGTCACTGTTTTAGAATCAGTAAAAGGCAAGTGAAATAAAACAGTCCAATTACATGAAGGGTAAAAGGTATAATACGCAGGAACGCAGTAAAGATAAATGGTCAAGGGCTGTTGTGTTTTCTACTCCTGCAACATAAAGTGATCGATAAGAATCTGATATTCAGACGTATCGGCGACTAAGACAGCAGGCCGAGCCTCTTTTGCTCAACGGCTCCGTCATGGGACGAAGAAACGCCCTTTTTCTCGAAAAAAGAATATATTTTACTTGCAGGACAGTTGTAAATTTTCCGGGAAAGTACATTAGCCTGGAACATTATAACATATGTTTAAGAAAAAATAATGTTCGAAAGTAATAAAAAGCGTAATTTTTAGGTCATATGACCAAGCCTTTCATCATTAGAATAAGAAAAGTAAAATGAACCAGTGAAAAGTTTTATTAACAAGTCACATGACCTGTTATGCTTACGTTACGCGCTGCGCGCCGCGCCCCGGATCGCTTCCGGGAAGCTGCGCTTCGCGCACCGGAGCACTTCCGGATGCGCTAACGCGGCGCGTCATATGACGCATTACGCGACAACGCAGGTCCAGAATATAGTCAAAATGTCTCCACCAACCAGCGGTTGGAACACAACCCCTTTCAGCAGGATAAATAGTTCTGTTAAATGACAACAGAAGGGACAGGCAACAAGAACCATCAGTCAAAGAGGGGAGGGCAAGTTCTTTTCTACCGGGTCACGTTGGGGCGCTACCGGAACTGATCGAATTGGTAGTCTACAGTGTTTCTGGATGTTTCAGACTGAAGCTGGCGTCAGCATGAGAGCACCACCATCTCGTCGTGGCCATTCCACGAGCAATCATGGCAGCCGCTCCCCACCAGAAGCCTGCGGGAGTCGGGGGCCCCCAAGACTTTTGTAGAATCTTCAAGGCTGAGGGGACGCTTTCGAGAATGGAGCCCAAGCTCTAGCAGACAAGCGTCCGAGTTCAAAGGTGTCGCAGGGCCATTTTAGTGGACCACGCCCAAATCTGAAGAGCCGGCCGCCATTTTGAGAGTCCTGTGGCAGCCGCCTATCGCTGCACCGCAAGAGCGGGAGCAACTCAAGTACATGGTGAGCGAGACGCTGTAGTCGAAAGAGCGGGCGGTAAACAGCTGAATAGCGGAAGAGGCACAGTGTAGCAAAAGCGGGCGGAATGGCAACTGAAACGGTAAAGGGGCGCCCCACTACAGCGTGTCTTTAGGTGAAACGGATTGTGGGACAAGGTCAAGAATGGAAGAGTCAACAAAAGGCAAAAAGTTCCGCTTGACCCCGGGAGCCGGCCACCTATGTCGGGGGCGATCTCAGGCCACACCAGGGCAACACGACTTGGGGAGGGGGCCGGAGCCAAGCGCCCCCTCCGAGTCCGCGCCATCACACCGTCCCTCGGGGGCCTCCGTCAAGCGGTTCAGGGTGGCACCGCATCACATTGTTTTCAAATGCAGTCACGTCCTCAAACAGCCCCCACTTACATTGAGAATAGTGAAGCTGTAGCAAGTGCAAATAGGCTTCAGACAGTGTTACAAGCACTCCTCAAAACTTTGAACTATCAGAGTGCATGAGTTTCATGCTCGATCGATTGAGCTAGGCGGATCGGGCAACAAAAAGTATAAAATAGTTATGTAAATAGTTATTTAATAAAATGTTTTACCCTGTTACTTTGCTGGTGTGTTGTATATATTTGTAATATTTGCATAGAGTTTATCGTTATTTTGGGCGGGGTGGGTGGCGGAGCCGAGCTGTCTTGCAGCCATCATGGTGTGGAGCTCAGTTCATCTCACTAGTTTCGTATTTCTCATGAGGGGTTGTTCCTAATGTTTCTATTTTAGCGAGGTCAAAAAGAGATCCCATTAGTGGCCTACTGATTTTGCTCGATTCCTTTTGTTTTTTTACACGATTGTTCACTATCTGCAAAGACTAAACAGAGTATTGCGACTCTGTGCTTGTTTGTAAATAGAGAATGAACCAAAGAGAACCAATTCTAAAACAGTAAATGCTTGGATAACAATCAATCAAATGGAGAGAGAAGCAGGCATGACGGATTACAACGGGGGCAAAGGCCAGCGTTAACTACCCTTCACTATCTGCAAAGAGAGAGTACTCCTAATCGAAATGAGGGGGAGGGGGGGCAGCATTCAAAGCAGATCAGTGTGCATAAACACGAAAATGTTTTTACTTACCATGTACTTGACATTCGACAGCTTATGATATTTGCTATTAAGAAACCATTGAAATTCACTGAAAAAACCATAGGTTAGAGACCATATATAGTTAGGAATTAGCATTTAAAAAACCTTGAAAATTCACTGAAAAAACCATAGGTTATAGACCATATATAGTTAGGAATTAGCATTTAAAAAACCTTATTTTACTCACACAAAACCATTGAAATTCCATATATAGTTAGTTGCACTAACTATATATCGCGCACCCGCAATCCACTGCTGATGATGTCACATATTACATCATTCATGACATGGTCATGGTTGTGTGAGTAAAATAAGGTTTTTTAAATGCTAATTCCTAACTATATATGGTCTATAACCTATGGTTTTTTCAGTGAATATATATATATATATATATATATATATATATATATATATGTCATACCAAATGCCCTAAGCAATGAGAAGGCACACGTCACCTCCCGCCTTCCAGGCTAGCGTGCTACTTGCATCCTTCTTACTGGCTTTATATTATCTTTCGCCGACGCGTTTCGGGGCTCCTGGCCCCTTCATCTTGGGCGTGAACACACGAACTTACAACCTGCATCAGTGATTACTCGTATTTATTTCACTTCAACCCCGCCTCCTATGTCACGTGTTTAGTTGATTACACGGGGTGTTGTGGGGCATGTAGTTTGCATGCAGGAATAGGTTCGAGTTTTTAAGTTCAATTAAAAAGTTCCATTATTCCTCTGAGTGAGGTCCATGTAAGATGGGTGCAAGCACATTGTGCACCTAGGGATGTGACGCTGTAAACAGTTCGGATCAGTTCCAGACTTCAGCTCCGCGCAGTCGATGGGGGGCGTTTCCTTCAGCTGCCGGTGGTGCCCTTCTCCACGGCCGAGCCGCCGTGCATTAATGTCATACCAAATGCCCTAAGCAATGAGAAGGCACACGTCACCTCCCGCCTTCCAGGCTAGCGTGCTACTTGCATCCTTCTTACTGGCTTTATATTATCTTTCGCCGACGCGTTTCGGGGCTCCTGGCCCCTTCATCTTGGGCGTGAACACACGAACTTACAACCTGCATCAGTGATTACTCGTATTTATTTCACTTCAACCCCGCCTCCTATGTCACGTGTTTAGTTGATTACACGGGGTGTTGTGGGGCATGTAGTTTGCATGCAGGAATAGGTTCGAGTTTTTAAGTTCAATTAAAAAGTTCCATTATTCCTCTGAGTGAGGTCCATGTAAGATGGGTGCAAGCACATTGTGCACCTAGGGATGTGACGCTGTAAACAGTTCGGATCAGTTCCAGACTTCAGCTCCGCGCAGTCGATGGGGGGCGTTTCCTTCAGCTGCCGGTGGTGCCCTTCTCCACGGCCGAGCCGCCGTGCATTAATGTCATACCAAATGCCCTAAGCAATGAGAAGGCACACGTCACCTCCCGCCTTCCAGGCTAGCGTGCTACTTGCATCCTTCTTACTGGCTTTATATTATCTTTCGCCGACGCGTTTCGGGGCTCCTGGCCCCTTCATCTTGGGCGTGAACACACGAACTTACAACCTGCATCAGTGATTACTCGTATTTATTTCACTTCAACCCCGCCTCCTATGTCACGTGTTTAGTTGATTACACGGGGTGTTGTGGGGCATGTAGTTTGCATGCAGGAATAGGTTCGAGTTTTTAAGTTCAATTAAAAAGTTCCATTATTCCTCTGAGTGAGGTCCATGTAAGATGGGTGCAAGCACATTGTGCACCTAGGGATGTGACGCTGTAAACAGTTCGGATCAGTTCCAGACTTCAGCTCCGCGCAGTCGATGGGGGGCGTTTCCTTCAGCTGCCGGTGGTGCCCTTCTCCACGGCCGAGCCGCCGTGCATTAATGTCATACCAAATGCCCTAAGCAATGAGAAGGCACACGTCACCTCCCGCCTTCCAGGCTAGCGTGCTACTTGCATCCTTCTTACTGGCTTTATATTATCTTTCGCCGACGCGTTTCGGGGCTCCTGGCCCCTTCATCTTGGGCGTGAACACACGAACTTACAACCTGCATCAGTGATTACTCGTATTTATTTCACTTCAACCCCGCCTCCTATGTCACGTGTTTAGTTGATTACACGGGGTGTTGTGGGGCATGTAGTTTGCATGCAGGAATAGGTTCGAGTTTTTAAGTTCAATTAAAAAGTTCCATTATTCCTCTGAGTGAGGTCCATGTAAGATGGGTGCAAGCACATTGTGCACCTAGGGATGTGACGCTGTAAACAGTTCGGATCAGTTCCAGACTTCAGCTCCGCGCAGTCGATGGGGGGCGTTTCCTTCAGCTGCCGGTGGTGCCCTTCTCCACGGCCGAGCCGCCGTGCATTAATGTCATACCAAATGCCCTAAGCAATGAGAAGGCACACGTCACCTCCCGCCTTCCAGGCTAGCGTGCTACTTGCATCCTTCTTACTGGCTTTATATTATCTTTCGCCGACGCGTTTCGGGGCTCCTGGCCCCTTCATCTTGGGCGTGAACACACGAACTTACAACCTGCATCAGTGATTACTCGTATTTATTTCACTTCAACCCCGCCTCCTATGTCACGTGTTTAGTTGATTACACGGGGTGTTGTGGGGCATGTAGTTTGCATGCAGGAATAGGTTCGAGTTTTTAAGTTCAATTAAAAAGTTCCATTATTCCTCTGAGTGAGGTCCATGTAAGATGGGTGCAAGCACATTGTGCACCTAGGGATGTGACGCTGTAAACAGTTCGGATCAGTTCCAGACTTCAGCTCCGCGCAGTCGATGGGGGGCGTTTCCTTCAGCTGCCGGTGGTGCCCTTCTCCACGGCCGAGCCGCCGTGCATTAATGTCATACCAAATGCCCTAAGCAATGAGAAGGCACACGTCACCTCCCGCCTTCCAGGCTAGCGTGCTACTTGCATCCTTCTTACTGGCTTTATATTATCTTTCGCCGACGCGTTTCGGGGCTCCTGGCCCCTTCATCTTGGGCGTGAACACACGAACTTACAACCTGCATCAGTGATTACTCGTATTTATTTCACTTCAACCCCGCCTCCTATGTCACGTGTTTAGTTGATTACACGGGGTGTTGTGGGGCATGTAGTTTGCATGCAGGAATAGGTTCGAGTTTTTAAGTTCAATTAAAAAGTTCCATTATTCCTCTGAGTGAGGTCCATGTAAGATGGGTGCAAGCACATTGTGCACCTAGGGATGTGACGCTGTAAACAGTTCGGATCAGTTCCAGACTTCAGCTCCGCGCAGTCGATGGGGGGCGTTTCCTTCAGCTGCCGGTGGTGCCCTTCTCCACGGCCGAGCCGCCGTGCATTAATGTCATACCAAATGCCCTAAGCAATGAGAAGGCACACGTCACCTCCCGCCTTCCAGGCTAGCGTGCTACTTGCATCCTTCTTACTGGCTTTATATTATCTTTCGCCGACGCGTTTCGGGGCTCCTGGCCCCTTCATCTTGGGCGTGAACACACGAACTTACAACCTGCATCAGTGATTACTCGTATTTATTTCACTTCAACCCCGCCTCCTATGTCACGTGTTTAGTTGATTACACGGGGTGTTGTGGGGCATGTAGTTTGCATGCAGGAATAGGTTCGAGTTTTTAAGTTCAATTAAAAAGTTCCATTATTCCTCTGAGTGAGGTCCATGTAAGATGGGTGCAAGCACATTGTGCACCTAGGGATGTGACGCTGTAAACAGTTCGGATCAGTTCCAGACTTCAGCTCCGCGCAGTCGATGGGGGGCGTTTCCTTCAGCTGCCGGTGGTGCCCTTCTCCACGGCCGAGCCGCCGTGCATTAATGTCATACCAAATGCCCTAAGCAATGAGAAGGCACACGTCACCTCCCGCCTTCCAGGCTAGCGTGCTACTTGCATCCTTCTTACTGGCTTTATATTATCTTTCGCCGACGCGTTTCGGGGCTCCTGGCCCCTTCATCTTGGGCGTGAACACACGAACTTACAACCTGCATCAGTGATTACTCGTATTTATTTCACTTCAACCCCGCCTCCTATGTCACGTGTTTAGTTGATTACACGGGGTGTTGTGGGGCATGTAGTTTGCATGCAGGAATAGGTTCGAGTTTTTAAGTTCAATTAAAAAGTTCCATTATTCCTCTGAGTGAGGTCCATGTAAGATGGGTGCAAGCACATTGTGCACCTAGGGATGTGACGCTGTAAACAGTTCGGATCAGTTCCAGACTTCAGCTCCGCGCAGTCGATGGGGGGCGTTTCCTTCAGCTGCCGGTGGTGCCCTTCTCCACGGCCGAGCCGCCGTGCATTAATGTCATACCAAATGCCCTAAGCAATGAGAAGGCACACGTCACCTCCCGCCTTCCAGGCTAGCGTGCTACTTGCATCCTTCTTACTGGCTTTATATTATCTTTCGCCGACGCGTTTCGGGGCTCCTGGCCCCTTCATCTTGGGCGTGAACACACGAACTGTTTACAGCGTCACATCCCTAGGTGCACAATGTGCTTGCACCCATCTTACATGGACCTCACTCAGAGGAATAATGGAACTTTTTAATTGAACTTAAAAACTCGAACCTATTCCTGCATGCAAACTACATGCCCCACAACACCCCGTGTAATCAACTAAACACGTGACATAGGAGGCGGGGTTGAAGTGAAATAAATACGAGTAATCACTGATGCAGGTTGTAAGTTCGTGTGTTCACGCCCAAGATGAAGGGGCCAGGAGCCCCGAAACGCGTCGGCGAAAGATAATATAAAGCCAGTAAGAAGGATGCAAGTAGCACGCTAGCCTGGAAGGCGGGAGGTGACGTGTGCCTTCTCATTGCTTAGGGCATTTGGTATGACATATATATATATATATATATATATAATATATATATATATGTCAAACAATTATCCCCATCAGGGGATCAACGAGTCGCACACGAACTTGCCTTGCAGATTTTTATTTCAAGCAGAAGCGGCATTTAGACCAACATGTTTTGTTTCCTCCTGAAACTTCTTCTTAGGTATGCCCCTCCAGTTATAGACGCTAGGTCTGCCACAGGTGAGTTTCAATGTTTTTAACCGCCTCACTCCGGAGGCTCCGCCCAATTTGGAATCTCTCCCAGTTCGAAGTGCCTGATGGGCCCTGTGGTTTCTCCAGCGAGTGTCAATATTTGAAACCCTCCAGTGGGTATTATTTTTTACTGCTTGTTGCTGCTGCGAGTTCCCTCCCGGTCAGCCGACTTTGAAAGCTGACAGAGGGCCAGTTACCGGAGTCCAGTCCCCGGGAGCACCGCATTCCCCTTCAGTCCGTTGCCGGTTCCCACCACATGGTTCGTGCGGGGATGCGTGGCGCTGCAAGCTTGGCTGTGCGTTTCTCTTCGGCAGAACCAAGCCGATGCATATGTCAAACAATTATCCCCATCAGGGGATCAACGAGTCGCACACGAACTTGCCTTGCAGATTTTTATTTCAAGCAGAAGCGGCATTTAGACCAACATGTTTCGTTTCCTCCTGAAACTTCTTCTTAGGTATGCCCCTCCAGTTATAGACGCTAGGTCTGCCACAGGTGAGTTTCAATGTTTTTAACCGCCTCACTCCGGAGGCTCCGCCCAATTTGGAATCTCTCCCAGTTCGAAGTGCCTGATGGGCCCTGTGGTTTCTCCAGCGAGTGTCAATATTTGAAACCCTCCAGTGGGTATTATTTTTTACTGCTTGTTGCTGCTGCGAGTTCCCTCCCGGTCAGCCGACTTTGAAAGCTGACAGAGGGCCAGTTACCGGAGTCCAGTCCCCGGGAGCACCGCATTCCCCTTCAGTCCGTTGCCGGTTCCCACCACATGGTTCGTGCGGGGATGCGTGGCGCTGCAAGGTTGGCTGTGCGTTTCTCTTCGGCAGAACCAAGCCGATGCATATGTCAAACAATTATCCCCATCAGGGGATCAACGAGTCGCACACGAACTTGCCTTGCAGATTTTTATTTCAAGCAGAAGCGGCATTTAGACCAACATGTTTCGTTTCCTCCTGAAACTTCTTCTTAGGTATGCCCCTCCAGTTATAGACGCTAGGTCTGCCACAGGTGAGTTTCAATGTTTTTAACCGCCTCACTCCGGAGGCTCCGCCCAATTTGGAATCTCTCCCAGTTCGAAGTGCCTGATGGGCCCTGTGGTTTCTCCAGCGAGTGTCAATATTTGAAACCCTCCAGTGGGTATTATTTTTTACTGCTTGTTGCTGCTGCGAGTTCCCTCCCGGTCAGCCGACTTTGAAAGCTGACAGAGGGCCAGTTACCGGAGTCCAGTCCCCGGGAGCACCGCATTCCCCTTCAGTCCGTTGCCGGTTCCCACCACATGGTTCGTGCGGGGATGCGTGGCGCTGCAAGCTTGGCTGTGCGTTTCTCTTCGGCAGAACCAAGCCGATGCATATGTCAAACAATTATCCCCATCAGGGGATCAACGAGTCGCACACAAACTTGCCTTGCAGATTTTTATTTCAAGCAGAAGCGGCATTTAGACCAACATGTTTCGTTTCCTCCTGAAACTTCTTCTTAGGTATGCCCCTCCAGTTATAGACGCTAGGTCTGCCACAGGTGAGTTTCAATGTTTTTAACCGCCTCACTCCGGAGGCTCCGCCCAATTTGGAATCTCTCCCAGTTCGAAGTGCCTGATGGGCCCTGTGGTTTCTCCAGCGAGTGTCAATATTTGAAACCCTCCAGTGGGTATTATTTTTTACTGCTTGTTGCTGCTGCGAGTTCCCTCCCGGTCAGCCGACTGAAAGCTGACAGAGGGCCAGTTACCGGAGTCCAGTCCCCGGGAGCACCGCAATCCCCTTCAGTCCGTTGCCGGTTCCCACCACATGGTTCGTGCGGGGATGCGTGGCGCTGCAAGCTTGGCTGTGCGTTTCTCTTCGGCAGAACCAAGCCGATGCATATGTCAAACAATTATCCCCATCAGGGGATCAACGAGTCGCACACGAACTTGCCTTGCAGATTTTTATTTCAAGCAGAAGCGGCATTTAGACCAACATGTTTCGTTTCCTCCTGAAACTTCTTCTTAGGTATGCCCCTCCAGTTATAGACGCTAGGTCTGCCACAGGTGAGTTTCAATGTTTTTAACCGCCTCACTCCGGAGGCTCCGCCCAATTTGGAATCTCTCCCAGTTCGAAGTGCCTGATGGGCCCTGTGGTTTCTCCAGCGAGTGTCAATATTTGAAACCCTCCAGTGGGTATTATTTTTTACTGCTTGTTGCTGCTGCGAGTTCCCTCCCGGTCAGCCGACTTTGAAAGCTGACAGAGGGCCAGTTACCGGAGTCCAGTCCCCGGGAGCACCGCATTCCCCTTCAGTCCGTTGCCGGTTCCCACCACATGGTTCGTGCGGGGATGCGTGGCGCTGCAAGCTTGGCTGTGCGTTTCTCTTCGGCAGAACCAGCCGATGCATATGTCAAACAATTATCCCCATCAGGGGATCAACGAGTCGCACACGAACTTGCCTTGCAGATTTTTATTTCAAGCAGAAGCGGCACTTAGACCAACATGTTTCGTTTCCTCCTGAAACTTCTTCTTAGGTATGCCCCTCCAGTTATAGACGCTAGGTCTGCCACAGGTGAGTTTCAATGTTTTTAACCGCCTCACTCCGGAGGCTCCGCCCAATTTGGAATCTCTCCCAGTTCGAAGTGCCTGATGGGCCCTGTGGTTTCTCCAGCGAGTGTCAATATTTGAAACCCTCCAGTGGGTATTATTTTTTACTGCTTGTTGCTGCTGCGAGTTCCCTCCCGGTCAGCCGACTTTGAAAGCTGACAGAGGGCCAGTTACCGGAGTCCAGTCCCCGGGAGCACCGCATTCCCCTTCAGTCCGTTGCCGGTTCCCACCACATGGTTCGTGCGGGGATGCGTGGCGCTGCAAGCTTGGCTGTGCGTTTCTCTTCGGCAGAACCAAGCCGATGCATATGTCAAACAATTATCCCCATCAGGGGATCAACGAGTCGCACACGAACTTGCCTTGCAGATTTTTATTTCAAGCAGAAGCGGCATTTAGACCAACATGTTTCGTTTCCTCCTGAAACTTCTTCTTAGGTATGCCCCTCCAGTTATATATATATATATTGCATTCACTCCGTTCGACACTGCTGCATCTCAGTCGCACTGTTAGGACTGTTGAAATGAATACGCCAGACCAAATTCTGGTGCAAAATCAGTGATTTATTCCGTGAAGCAGAATAGCACCCACATGACGCGTTTCGCCTCTAGCCAGAGGCTTGATCACATGATACATTGCTTGAAAGTGATGAGGGTACTTATTGAGCTCATGAAAGAGGGGTGGCGCTAGTTGTACATAGCCTGCCCTTGTTAACCCTGTAGTGATCAGTAAGCATACCGATCTCTCTTTGTATTAAATAAATGGCGTAGTGCCATGCTTTCCAAATTTGGACAAGTTGATTTGTGCAACACATATGCAGTGCAAAATACGCAAAAATAATTTAACAAATTGCATAATTTGTTACAATTTTAAAAAACTCACAATCAAGAGAGAAATATATATAAAAAGAATTGTAAACAGTTGCATTATTTACAATAAAAGACAAAGTGTCTATTTTTAAAACAAAGCCTCCGACTGTAAACATTTGTATTGTCCAATCCACCCGCAATTAATGTGTGCAAAATTTATAATGTATATACAGTTCTATAAAAGCCTTAATAAATATCATCATTAAAACCATCTTTTTGTAAACATCAGGGTCCGGTTGGAAAACATCAATATCATAACAGGGTATATGTCGGTTGTTAACCAAATCATTTCAATGTAGTATAAGCTCAAGTTGTAAAAGTAAAAGTCCTCATTGTTAATCCCACCAATAAAGTGCTAAATAGTGCAAATTTGTGTGATATAAAGTCATAAAATAAATGTATAAAATCTAGGAAGGATATGAAGGGAGGTTATTGGTCCTTTATAATAATTTATACACCAATTCGATTGTAAGACAATGCTGTATCCCTTATGTGTGACTTTGTTCAGTTCATTATATGTTAATTTTGTACTTTGATTACAGAAAGAGATTCGGTATAAAACTTAAAAAAGAATTGTAACAGTGCTGTTAGAAGACCTTCGGTATGTTATTGCCAAGACCTGGAACTCCCTCCCGACCGACCTGCGCCTGACCCAAGACCACCTCGCCTTCAGGAAGAAGCTCAAGACCTGGCTGTTCGGGCAGTAGCAGCACCCCCCCCCTAGCGCCTTGAGACCCTCCGGGTAAGTAGAGCGCTCTATAAATGTCTATGATTGATTGATTGATTGATTATTACTACAGACACGTGTCCAAATTTTCACTCGCGTTCAAGCGCCGCGGGGTCTTACTGTCCAATTCTATAATATACCTAGTTTCCAATAAACGGAGCTTAGCATCTCTGTCACCCCCTCTCTTGAGTGGCATGACACAATCAATAGCATAGTATTGTAAAACTGATGGGTCACTATTATGTAGATTTTCAAAGTGGCGGGCCACCGGGTATGTTTGATCTTTTCCCACGATGGCCCTTATGTGCTGCAATATCCGCTTGTGAACAGGCAGGCAGGTGCTACCCACATACCGAAGTTCACAGGGGCACTGCAGCACATAAACTACAAATTCAGTCCTACATGTCATGCGTTTTTTGATTTGTACAGGATTGCTTTTAAAAGGCACTGTGTATTGGGTTTTATTACACCCATGTCTACATGCCTTGCAGACGGAGCACTTCTTAAATCCTCCACTAAGGGCTCCCCATGTAGCGGAAATCGGCTTCTCAAGTAAGTTACTTACTAGTTTATCTGACATAGATATGGATTTTCTAAACGTTATATTGGGTTTGTTTGTAATATATTTCCCAATAACAGGGTCCCCCGTTATTAAATTCCAATTTTTGTAGAAAATCCGCCGAATTTCCTTATGTTGTTTACTGTATGTGGTGATAACTCTGGGCCTAATTGTCGTATCTTCCGTTAGTGGAACCTTGGACTTATCCTTAATGGCCAATGCTTCTTCCCTTGTTACAGATAATGATCGATTGATTGCCCGCTGGATAGTTTTGACAGAATAACCCCGGGACAAAAAAACGTGCCTTGCTTTCCTCCTGAGCTTTTTGGCAGTCTATATCCGTACGGCTTATCCGCCTGATCCGCAGCATCTCCCCAAAGGGGATACTGCTGATCAGGTGGTGAGGGTGCTGGCTGGAAGCATGTAATACTGTGTTTCCAGCAGTGGGCTTTCTATGTAACCTGGTGGCTAGGCCTGTTTCTGTAACATATACCTCAGTATCCAAGAAAAACACGGATCTGGCGTCTATATGTGAGGTAAATCTTAGATTTAAACCATTGTTGTTCAATTCCTCCACAAAGTCATAAGCTTCTATTGATGACCCTCGCCATACCATGAATAAATCGTCAATATATCTTAGATAGAGTGGTACATGTTTCTGCATAGTTGCCCTCAGATCGTCGCCTAGGATCTGCTCCTCCCAGAGTCCCATGTGAAGACATGCTAGACTCGGGGAGAAGCAGGTCCCCATAGCTACCCCCTAACCTGCTGGTATATCTGGTTATTGAAGAGGAAATAGTTTTGTTCTAGGCAAATTTGGATCATTGATAACAACATTTTGTTATGTGCAGAAAAATTAATCGGTCTCATGTTTATGTAAAATTCCACAGCTTTCATACCATCAGAATGTTTGATTTATGTATAAAGGGAAGATACATCGAGTGTCATAAGTAAACAGTCAACGCTCCAAATGTTAGACGGGGACCTGGAGGGTCGGCCGAGCACAAGGGGAGAGGCCTCCGGTGAGGGCCGTCTCCAGCGATCGTACAGACAAGTAACTTCCCCCCCACAGATGGACACCACACGAAGATCAGATTAACACCTTTTATAGGCAGTTCTTGAAGTAAGGTAGTACGATACAAGGAGATCAGGACACGATGATCCTCTCAATTCTAGTCTCTAGTAGGGAAAGGGGGTAGCGGGACAGTCTTGGTACCTACAGGTACTGAGGGGAATTGGTGGAAGCTCACAATCCTCGAGCTCGGCGTTCGGACGGGTCAGACCGCGGCAGCGCCAGCAGGTCCCGAAGAGGTCGTAGGTGGCAACGGGCCGCGGCAGCGCCAGCGGGTCCCAACGAGGATGACGGTTACAACGGGCCGCGGCAGCGCCAGCAGGTCCCACGAGGATGAAGGTTACAACGGGCCGCGGCAGCGCCAGCAGGTCCCACGAGGATGAAGGTTGCAGAAGGCCGTGGCAGCGCCAGCAGGCAGGACAATAGTTCACAAGGCAGGGCTGCGGCAGCGCCAGCAGTCCGTCAAGGATGAGTTCTTCTCGGTGTCTCTCGACTCCAGGATACAACTGCCTTCCTGTTCTGGGGCTGCCTCAGTTATAGGTCTGGCGCTCTTTGATGTCCGGACCCTCGCTCTTGGAGGTCGGGAGGTCCGGGATGAGGGAGTCCAGACACCCAGCAGGGGGGTGGATCCAGCGCCCGGGGAGGCTGGGGGTGATCGGCACCTGGCGGGAGAGAGTCATCGACACTTCTTACTCCCATTGACCTGCCAAGTGGTCCGTTCACCTCCTGGGTGGATGGTGGTGCCGGGATGTCGGGACCTGGCCAGGCCCGGGGTTGGGGTCGAGCTGAGGCCACGCGGCCTCGTGGCGCAGTGTCCAAGATGGCGGCTGGCCCGGGCAAGGGTGCTGACGGTGGCCCAGGCCAGGGGCACAGGGATTCCCGGGAGCAGATGTCCCATGGGGGACGGGTTGCGGGTTGCTTCTGCGGGTAGCACCTGGAGGGCCGGTACCAGGGCCCTGTCATGCGGGGAGGGAGCGAGCCCTTCATGGGGCCTGTCCAACATGCGTCCCCCCCAGCTGAAGGCGGGGAGAGTCACCCATCCTCTTGGGGACTTTCCTCGTCGAGGCGGAAAAAGCGGGACAGGCCGTCCGCGTTGGCGTGGTCTTGACCAGGGCGATGCTCTACAGTGAAGTCCATCCCCTGCAGGGAGATGGACCACCGCAATTGTTTGGGATTCTCCCCCCGCATTTGCATTAGCCATTGCAGGGGCCGATGATCTGTTTGTACCCGGAAGTAAGTTCCGAAGAGGTAAGGCCGGAGCTTCTTGAGGGCCCACACTACGGCGAAGGCCTCCCGCTCAATAGTGCTCCAGCGCTGTTCTCGGGGCAGTAGGCGTCTGCTGATGAAGGCCACTGGTTGGTCGACTCCCTCGAGGTTCAGTTGGGAGAGGACGGCCCCAATACCATGGTCGGAGGCATCGGTCTGAACGATGAACTCGCGGCTGTAGTCGGGGGCCTGGAGCACAGGAGCGGTGCACATGGCGGCCTTCAGCTTCTCGAAGGCCGCTTGACAGTCGGGAGTCCAGTTGACTCTTTTTGGGTGGTTCTTAGACGTGAGTTCCGTGAGGGGCCCCACAATGCTGCCATAGTCCTTCACGAACCGCCGGTAGTATCCGGTGAGCCCCAGGAAGGCTCGGACCTCCGTTTGTGTTTCGGGGGGTTGCCAGGACTGAATGGCAGCTACCTTGAGTTGGAGGGGGGCCACCAGACCGCTCCCCACTTGGTGTCCGAGGTAGGTCACGGACCCCTGGCCGATTTGGCACTTGCTGGCCTTTATTGTGAGGCCGGCCTGTTGGAGGGCCTGCAGGACCTCTCGGAGGTGGTGGAGGTGGTCTGTCCAGTGGCGGCTGTATACCGCGATGTCGTCCAGGTAGGCGGCACTGAATTCTTCGAGGCCCGCCAATACCTGGTTCACCAGTCTTTGAAAAGTGGCTGGAGCGTTTTTCATGCCGAATGGCATCACTCTGAAATGGTAGTGCCCATCCGGGGTGGAGAAAGCGGAACGTTCTTGGGCCCTGGGGGTGAGGCCGATCTGCCAGTAGCCCGCTGTCAGGTCAAAGATGCTTAGGTAGCGGGCTGCCCCCATGCGGTCGACTAGTTCATCTGCTCGGGGGATAGGGTGAGCGTCGGTTCGGGTGACCGCGTTCAGACCCCGATAGTCGATGCAGAATCGGAGCTCAGGTGTGGTGCCCGGGGCCGCGGCCTTGGGGACCAGGACGACCGGGCTGGCCCAGGGACTGTCCGAAGGTTCGGTGACTCCGAGGGCGAGCATCTTGGAGACTTCTTCTTGGATGCAGGTACGTACCCGATCCGGTACTCGGTACGCCCGGTGTCGGACGGGAGGACTGTCCCCAGTGTCCACGTCGTGTAGGCACAAGGAGGTGACTCCGGGTGTGAGAGAAAACAGGTTTGCGAACGGCAGCAGGAGGGCCCGACAATCTTGACGCTGCTCCGGGGTCAGGGCCTCGGAGAGTCGGACCCCGTCCACCGAACCATCTCTTTCACGGGTCCTCAGTAGGTCAGGGAGGGGCTCGGAGTCTCCTTCTGCGCCACTGTCGGTAGCCATCAGCAGGCTGAGCTCTGAGCGCGCGAAGTGTGGTTTGAGTCTGTTGGCGTGGAGAACCCGGAGGGGGTTCCGGGGGGACTCCAGGTCGATGAGATAGGTGACGGGGCTCTTGCGCTCGATCACCTTGAAGGGCCCCGTCCATTTGTCCTGCAAGGCACACGGTTCGATGGGGGACATCACCCATACCTGCTGACCCGGTTCAAACTCGATGGAGGAGGCATGTTGATCGTACCACTTCTTCATGTCCTCTTGACTGGCCTCAAGATTGGCTTTGGCGATCTCCCTGAATCGCCGGGTCTGATTGCGGAGGGTCAGGAGGTACTTGTAGACGTCTGGAGGGGTTTTTAGGGGGGCCATTTCCCATTCCTCCTTCACCAGGCTGAGAGGCCCGCGAACGGGGTGTCCGTACAGGAGTTCGAAGGGGCTGAAGCCGAGGGACTTCTGGGGGACTTCTCGGTAGGCGAAGAGGAGGCACGGTAGTAGCACGTCCCACTGGCGGCGTAGGGGTTCTTCTAGCCCCATGATCATCCCCTTGAGAGTGCGGTTGAACCGCTCAACCAGTCCATTTCCCTGGGGGTGATAGGGGGTTGTGAATCGGTAAGTGACCCCGCACTGCTGCCAGAGGGATTTCATATACTTTGAAATGAAGTTCGTACCCCTGTCGCTGACGACTTCCCGGGGGAAGCCCACTCGAGAAAAGATCCCCATTAAGGCTCGACCCACTACTGGGGCTGTTACAGTACGAAGGGGGACCGCCTCAGGATAGCGGGTGGCGTGGTCCACCAGGACCAGGATGAAGCGATGCCCTTGTGCTGTTCGGGGGTCCAGGGGCCCCACAATGTCTATTCCCACCCTTTCGAACGGGGTGGTCACCACGGGGAATGGTTGTAGGGGTGCCTTGAGTTTGCGGCCGATCTTCCCGCTGGCCTGGCAGGTCGGGCAGGACCGGCAGTGGTTGGAGACGTCATTTCTCATTTTGGGCCAGAAAAAGTGAGTCACCAGGCGGTGGTAGGTTTTGTCTTGCCCCAGGTGCCCCGCCAGGGGGACATCATGGGCCAAGTTCAACAGGAAGTCTCTGAAGTGGAGGGGCACCACCAGCACTCGACCGGCCCCCAGCTCTGCGATTCTTTGCTCGCTGTACAAGAGATCATTGTCCCAATAAACCCAGTGGGCCCCGGTGGTGTCTCCTTGGCCCTGGGCGAGCGCTTGCTGTCGCAGTCCCTCGAGGGAGGGACAGGTCTTTTGCTCCTGCCGGAATTGTTCTTGGGTGGGCCCCCCTTCTTGACGCCACTGAGCCAGGTCGGGAAGTTCGTGGGGCTGTGCGGACCCTTCTGGGGTTGGTTCCGGGTGGTCGGTATGGAGGGAGTCTTCTTCTGGCGCGATCGGGGGAGGAGGTGCCGACCACTCGGGTTCTTCCGGTCTAGGGATGGTGCGGGTGGCCATGGACCGGGTGGTTACGCACGCCCAGTCCGGGAGACCCAACATCCCCAGATGCTCTCTTCTTTCAACAGCTGCCCACGGGGAGCTCTCGAGATCGTTCCCCAGGAGGCAGTCCACGGGGGCATCGTCGCGGACAGTTACTTTTAGCATGCCGGACACTCCTCCCCATTCGAAGGGGACGCAGGCCATCCGACACAGGCTCTCCGAATTGTCTGCCGATCGGACGGGGCAAAGAACGTTTGGCAGGATTTGGTCTGGGGTCACCAGGTGACAACGGACGGCCGTCACACTGGCCCCGGTGTCACGCAGGGCTTCGGCCTTGCGCCCATTTATGCTCACCCATTGGCTGTACTTCCGAGTGTTGGCTGGCAGGGGAGTCCGCGGGACCATGTCTCTTCCCCCTAGGCAGGCCAGGGTCATGGCGGCAGGTTCCCACTCGAACTGCTCCGACTCGTATGCTTCAGGGTCTTCGGAGACTTGTTCTTCTCCTAGGGCGGCGGCCGCCACCTGGCGGGGCCCGGGAGTCTGGTTCTTCGGGCAGGTCGGGTCACTGGCATAGTGGCCGACTCGCTGGCATCGGTGACATGTAACGTTGGCTCGGAACCCCGGGCGCATCGGGGGGTTTCCCCGGCCGGCTGGGGGCGGGGTGGTGTTAGCGGGAGTGGCCGGGACAGCGTCTCTGCCCCGGCCCTGTCCTCCTCCTCCTCCTCGGGGACGATGATGACCTTGGTTGTTTCTGTTCTGCTCATTCGGCCCACTCCGGGCCACTCGGGTGCTCTCCCACCGGTCAGCCTCGGTGGCGAGCTGCCGTGGTTCAGTCAATTTACTGTCGAGGAGGTGCTGCCTGAGCTCAACGAAACAGTTGTTGGAGAGGAGCTCCCACACAATGAGATTGAAGAGTTGTTCGTAGGTGGTTATGTTGCTACCCTTGATCCACCCCTCGAAGGCTCGGCTGAAATAGTTTACGTATTCCAACCAAGTTGTACCTGGGATCCGGGTGCAGTTGCGGAACCTCTGGCAGTACATTTCGGGCGTGAGCCCATATCGACTGAGGAGGGCGGCCTTCATGTGGTCGTAGGACGTCATTTGATGGTCCGGAAGCTGCAGCAGGGCATCACGGCCCTCATTGACGAATCTTCCCCATAGCCCGGCTCCCCAGTCACTTCGAGCGATCCGGTGGGCCGTCATGGCGATCTCGTAGGCCTTGAACCACTGCTGTATGTCGTCGTTCCGGTGGTATTCTCGGACCACATCCTTGGGGATGTGGACCTTCTGTTCGGTAGTACCCGGGGAGTGCGGTGGCTCGGGCACCCCTAGGTTTTTGTTCAGTTTGCGTATTTCTATCTCTGCTAGTTTGCACTCGTGTTCGTATGCTAGTCTTTTTTCTTCGAGATCCCTCTGTCTCTGTTTTTCCTCTCGCTCTTCTCTGAGCCGTAAGTGTTCTAAGTTTATTTTTTGTTCCGCCAGCTTCAATTCTCCGTCTAATTTGAGCCGTGCCAATTCTAACTCGTGTAGTCTATTTTTTTCCCGCTCTTGGATCTCTTCTCGGGAGGGACCTGTTCTCCGTTCTTCCGTCAGGGTGGTGTTGATTTCCGGGGCTTCGAGGTCCCGGGGTGTAGCGGTATTCGTCTCTGTCCAGGCCTCTAGGGCGTTTTTGAAGTCTTCTTTTGTGCTTAGCCCGGTGGTAGCAATGCCTAAGTCCATGCAAAATTGTTTTAGCTCTCGGTGGCTGTATTCTTCCAGCTTTTCCATCTGGAACTTCTCTGCAGATCCGCTCTCTTTGGTCGTCATTGTGGTTTAGTCGTAGGGTGAGTTACTATCTGTACGGTACGCGTTGGTTCGGATCGCGCCGCTGGCCACCAATGTTAGACGGGGACCTGGAGGGTCGGCCGAGCACAAGGGGAGAGGCCTCCGGTGAGGGCCGTCTCCAGCGATCGTACAGACAAGTAACTTCCCCCCACAGATGGACACCACACGAAGATCAGATTAACACCTTTTATAGGCAGTTCTTGAAGTAAGGTAGTACGATACAAGGAGATCAGGACACGATGATCCTCTCAATTCTAGTCTCTAGTAGGGAAAGGGGGTAGCGGGACAGTCTTGGTACCTACAGGTACTGAGGGGAAACGGTGGAAGCTCACAATCCTCGAGCTCGGCGTTCGGACGGGTCAGACCACGGCAGCGCCAGCAGGTCCCGAAGAGGTCGTAGGTGGCAACGGGCCGCGGCAGCGCCAGCAGGTCCCAACGAGGATGACGGTTACAACGGGCCGCGGCAGCGCCAGCGCCAGCAGGTCCCACGAGGATGAAGGTTACAACGGGCCGCGGCAGCACCAGCAGGTCCCACGAGGATGAAGGTTGCAGAAGGCCGCGGCAGCACCAGCAGGCAGGACAATAGTTCACAAGGCAGGGCTGCGGCAGCGCCAGCAGTCCGTCAAGGATGAGTTCTTCTCGGTGTCTCTCGACTCCAGGATACAACTGCCTTCCTGTTCTGGGGCTGCCTCAGTTATAGGTCTGGCGCTCTTTGATGTCCGGACCCTGGCTCTTGGAGGTCGGGAGGTCCGGGATGAGGGAGTCCAGACACCCAGCAGGGGGGTGGAGCCAGCGCCCGGGGAGGCTGGGGGTGATCGGCACCTGGCGGGAGAGAGTCATCGACACTTCTTACTCCCATTGACCTGCCAAGTGGTCCGTTCACCTCCTGAGTGGATGGTGGTGCCGGGATGTCGGGACCTGGCCAGGCCCGGGGTTGGGGTCGAGCTGAGGCCACGCGGCCTCGTGGCGCAGTGTCCAAGATGGCGGCTGGCCCGGGCAAGGGTGCTGACGGTGGCCCAGGCCAGGGGCACAGGGATTCCCGGGAGCAGATGTCCCATGGGGGACGGGTTGCGGGTTGCTTCTGCGGGTAGCACCTGGAGGGCCGGTACCAGGGCCCTGTCATGCGGGGAGGGAGCGAGCCCTTCATGGGGCCTGTCCAACACCAAACAACATTATTTACTTTTCTGATAAAATCAGAAGTGTCCTGTACATATGATTTAAGGCATTTCACCCATTCCTGGAGGAAAAAATCTATATATCGTGAGATGTTCTCAGTTGAACTATTGATGGCCGATATAATTGGGCGTCCAGGTGGTGCATTGATATCTTTATGTACTTTCGGTATTAGATAGAAAGTCGGTATTACAGGGTAATCTTTCTTCATATAGTTGTATTCATCATTCGATATTAATTTAGCACTTCTCCATGCCATGAGTTTCAAGTTTTGATCCTGCCAAGAAGCTTTCAAAGCTGTCAAATTGCTTTTTCTATAACAAGAAGAATCCGACAATTGACTTTCCGCTTCAGCAATATACATCTCCCGTGGCCATAAGACAATGTTCCCGCCCTTATCTGCTTGGCGGACGATCACGCTTTTGTCTGACTCCATTTTTTTAATTAGATTTTGGTAACATTGGTTCTTTTTGTTTGCCACATTGTGTTTCTTGTTGATGGTTATGTATAGCTGTTTAAGTCCCTTGGTAACTAAGTCATGGTACACGTCTATATTGTCATGTGTTAAAACAGGTTGAAAGGTTGACTTTGGTTTAAAGGGAGTATTGCTCATGCCTTGATCTTCCCTTGATGTCACTAACGGCAAATCCAATAATGGTTCACCTTCCTGTTGTAAACTCCAGATCTCATCAAAAGAACAACGATCCCCAACTTCCAACAAAGAGGGACTGTTTTGTGTCCCCATCTGTTTTTTTCCTTTCTTTGGTTGGAGAAGAAAGAATTTATTTAATTTCAATTTGCGTACGAAACGGTATGTATCCATTCTTGCATCCACATAGTTAAAGTTTGATGGCGGACAATATGATAATCCTAAACCTAGGATCATTTCGTCTTTGGCAGATGGAGTGATGTTAGTGAGGTTGATGATGGACCTTCCTTTTAATTCACAGTTACCTTGCGCTTCGATTTGTTCTAACGACCCTTGGCTGGTTGATTTGCGTTGGTTTGTTTTGTACTGGCGACATTTTCTCCTTGCGTGCCGCTTTTGGTTGGCCCGGTGTTGTTTGCCTGTGTTTTCCCTAGGACTCTTGGTCTTAAAGTATCGCGCCGGTCTTGACACAGACAACTCACCTCCTGCGCCAAAGACAGCTTTATTGACCCCACCGTGGAGGGTCCTGCTGCTTCGTTTTCCACCTCGCTACCAGATGTCAGGCTAGCATCAGACGAGGAAATTAAGACAGTCTTGTTCCCCTCGTTAGCCTGCCGTACTTTCCTCGCACAAGCTTTTACAATCTCATATTTCTTTGCGTATGTAAAAATTTGACCATTCAGACAGTCTAGGCGGACCCATTCAAATTTAAAAGCTTTACGTTTCTTTATTATTTCCTCATCTTTCTTAACTCTCTGCATCATCTCATTTCAGAATTTGTCTGCCTGCTCACTCAGCCCAAGTCCTAGTATTTCCGTTTCGAGTAGTTCTATTTCAGCTTGTATCTTTACACGGTCGCTTTCAGCAAAACGAACCAGAATTGCCATAAGTCTGCTTGAACAATCTAGGTTCGTTTCCGCCCATTCCGTAAGCATTTGTGGATCAGGTGTTTCGTAACTTGGGGCCAATGAAATTCTCAATCCCCTCTGTACTCTACCGACTTTCAAATAACGGGATAAGGATTTATTTTCCCACCACTTGGATTGCTCCTTTTTTATAAGTTTTTCCATTTTTTTGAACAAGTCTTTAAGTGTGGGATTGGCGTTTGTGGTGGAATGCCCCTACCTCCGCCACGTGGAGGAAAAGATCCGCCAAATGGTGGGCCAGGACATCCCGAAAGGTCGCGTAGTACTCTTGAGGAAACCCATCGGGACCAGGCGTCTTCCCGGGATGCAAGAGTGAGATAGCATCCTGGACTTCCTCCAGGGTGAAAGGACGGTCCAGAGCCTCCGTCGCCTCTGGAAAGAGACCCGGGAGTCGGGTATCTGTCTCGTCCAACAAGTCATCTAGGGAAGCACCTGGGGGACGGACGGTGTAAAGGGTCTCATAGTAATCCGCGAAGGTTTGAGCAATGGCTGAAGACGTCACCCTGAGAGCCACAGTATGGGAACGGATTTCAGGGATAATACGGTGGACTTTGGGATAAGACACTAGATTGTGGAGGAGCTTGCCATTCTTGTCCCCCACCCGTAAATACGGGCAACCGATGAACGCCAAAGCATCTTGGCAGATTCCAATGACACCAAACGGATCTCCTCACACACCACAGTCAGCTGTTGGGAGGAATCCCCCTTGCCACCCCTGAGCAAAGCCGTCTCGAGCCGCTCCGCCCGGGATTCTAGGTGAGCAAGCTGGGTCATCCGCTCCGACCGCTTCGCGTGGACCAATCCCCTGGCCACCCCTCGGATAACGGCCTTGCTCACCTCCCACAGCGTCCGAGCCTGTATTAGTGTAGAAAAAAATATGCAGCTCCTGGTCAAGGGACTCCACCAATGTCGTATCCCGTAAGAACCAGGAGTTAACTCGCCAGACCGCCCGCGGACCCCTCAGGGGGGTCCCGAGGCGGAGTGAGATGGGAGAGTGATCCAAGATCCCCCTTGGCAGTATCACGGCCGCAGACACTAGCTGGCAGTCCGTGGTCATAAAAAGGATAAGATCGATTCGGGAGTGAGTATGGTGGGCGGCTGACGTGTGGGTGTATTGTTCTGTACACGGGTTCCATATTCTCCAGACATCACACAGACCCAAGGTCGAGGACCAGCGTGAGAGAATGTTCGCAGATGGCGGCCGGGTCGTATCCTGCAGGGGCTGCAGAACGGCGTTGAAGTCCCCCCTACTACCATAAGGCCCTGTGGGAGGGAGGAGATCACTTGAGTAAGACCCCGGAGTGCAGGGGGTAGGAGCGGGGGGGAATGTAGAGGCAGAGATGGCTCAGGGGGCACCCTTCAATGGTTCCCAAAACCACCACATATCGAGCCTGTGTATCCGACTCGACGTTAACAAGGGTAAAAAAAATTCCTTTCCTCAGCAAGATGACCACCCCTCGGGAGCCCCGTGCAAACCCAGAGTGCCAGACCCTATCAAAGCCATATCAAGCAAGGAAGTTGCATTGTGTACCCAAGAGGTGGGTCTCTTGGAGAAATAGAATGTCCGCCCAAGGCGATGAGCAGCAGGGAGGACCACTGTACGCTTAATTCGATCCAGGAGGCCAGTGAGGTTCCAAGAAAGGATGTGGAGAGGTCTAGTAAGGATAGAGGTCATCTAAGGGAAGAAACTGTGGAGGGCCGGATAAGAACATGGATCCCTACCCATCTGGGGGGAACACCTCCCTTCCCCCGGGCCCAAGATCGGAGTCGCGGTATTTGATGGTCAGCCCATCAATCTTGGGAATCGGGGAAAGGAGGTAGGTAACTGCCAGTAGGAACCCCAGTGGTGGCCCGTAGGCGTCCAAAAATAAAAAACCCAGGAAGGACGTGATCTGCATGCCCATTGGGAAGTAATCAGAGGATCGGAAATGGCAAGATGAACTGCAACCAGCGGCCGTAGGCAGCTAAATAAAACAAACTGTCAAGGGACAACGGTCCCCGTCCCACCCAACCCCCCCAACTCCCCCACCCTACACTTTTGAAGCGGAAGCATCTGTCGCCCAAAAACCCAACTATTAACTACACCGCAAAAGGTGATATGCTACTCTAAAACGGTTAGCTACAGTCAAGCAGGAACATGGCTGAGTCGGACCCCCCTCCATATGTACGGATACATGCCCACAGTAGGAAGTATGTTTGGACAGCAAGAAACATAAGATGGATCAAGTTTAGGATAACAGTGCAAATGTAGTCCTTGGCTAATTCGGCTGTCAGAGCCAAGGGAAAACCCCGGTCACGTGGTCAGGAATAAGTTCTCCCCTTCAGGTCCAGAGTGGTTGGGCAAAGGCATACCAACAGGAATCCTGATCACACCCCCTCCTCCCCACCAGAGCCACGAATTACAGGGCTTCCAGATAGATCCCAGTCCGACATAGCCCGTCGCCGGGTAGCCGCCGGCCCAGGGGCACTGCCCATGTCGATAAGGGAGGACACCACAGCAGGGGAGGAAGCCCTCTGGCTCAGGGTCTGACTCGGGGAGCGCCGGGATTGCGTCCCCGGTGACCGAGAGCTCCGCCCCGATGGGTCCCCGACGTCTGGATCCAGTTCGGCGTCGTTGCACCTTGGGCGCCTCCCGGCCGGATCGGCCCACCGGTTTCAGGACAGGTACCGGGATTGCCCCCGGAAGGAGGGGCCGTTCCTCCGTAAGCCAGGTCCATGCTGCCTGTGGGGTGTCAAAGAAAAAGGTTTTTTCCTGAAAAATCAGCTTAAGGCGGCCCGGGAAGAGGAGTCCGTAACGAAGACCCATGGCACGGAGTTTCTGCTTGACCTCGTCGTAGGACCGGCGCTGTGACTGAACCTCCCTAGAGTAGTCCGGAAAAACCAGGATCCTGGAATTTTGGAAGTGCACTGGACCCTGCATCCTGGCGGCCTCTAGGATCGCGTCCCTGTCCAGGAAGATGGGACGGGCGGGGGCTCCGAGAGGGGGTTTAGGAGCAAGGTAATGGTGGGCTTGCTCTATCGCGAACCAGGGGGAGAATTTCTCCTTGGGGATCCAGGACTTGACCCACGCCTCGATGAAGGTATCAGTGCATCCTTGTTCCACTCCCTCCGGAAAACCCAGGAGGAGTAGGTTGTTTCTGCGGGCTCTCTTTTCCGCGTCCTCTGCCCTACGATGTAACTCCCCAGTCTCTACCTGTAGACGCGTCACCTGGGATTTAAGAGCACCCACGTCGTCCTCCACCGTGGAAATGCGGGACTCTGCTTCAGTAATCTGGGCCGTGGCATTACGGAGGGCCTGCGGGATCAACGCCACGTCCACCCGCACTTACCCGATCTTGGCCTCCACTGACACCTGTGATGCACTGATCGCCTGTAGGATAGCGGAAAGGTCTCCCCCGGCTGCTTCAGGCGCCTCCACCGACCTAACCGCCAGGTCCCGATCAGACTTGGTGAACTGGTCCATTGTAGTTTGAGTGGAGGTTCCAGGGACCTGAGAGGTGCGGTTTTTGCCCATGCTCCCGGAGGTTCAAGTGTGAGCGGTCGGCCCCTGGCGGAGGGGGGGCACACAGCCGCACTCCAGCTGTGGTCCCACTGCCAGGTGTGACAGTCGATCTCCCTCCCACTCCACGGATAATGGAAGGCGGGCGTCACAAGGATAATATACCGTGCCAGGTGTCGTCGGCTCCCCAAGTGACTCCAGCAGGCCCAGGGCCTCAGGAGCCCCCCACCGGCTCAAAGAGCTCGAGTCTCAAGGCGAAAGGGGTTCAGGCACCCACGCGCGCCACCCGACTCAGTGGCCGATCTGCCTCCCACCAATCCAGGGCACTCCTCTCAACACACAGGCAGCAAGAAGGCGGGGGGGCCCATCAGCCCGTAGGTGGAGGCCGGCCAGGAGACCCAGCGGGCCCTCAGAGTCGGGCACTCCCCCACCCCAGGACCTCGCTGTACACAGGCAGCCTCCTTCAATGCAGGTCTCGTCATCCGCCGCCCCCCAGCTCCATCGCAGGGGAAGAACGTCCACAGACTCCGCTGACAGCCCCTCCGTCGCCCCGCTCCTCCACCCCCTTCAACTTGCAGGACGGCAACGGCCGCGGATCCAAGGCAGGTTGATGGGGGATGGAGGGGCGCCCCAACAGGGGACCACACCAAGGGCGCAATGGGGCCCGCACCAGCAGTACAGCGACTTCGGGCCTCAGTGGCAGCCCATTCGGCCCCCCAGCACCACCACACCTCGTCCACCACTGCCTCATGCACCGGAGCTCGAAGCAGCACGGCTCGACACAGCCGCCGAAGGGTGCAGGGGGAGAGGAGGCCCACAGCGCGTTCCCCCACCTACTCACCTCCTCCGGAGCGCCAGCTGGTAGCACCTCCACCGCCTCCTCGCTGGATCCGCGCCGAGGGACAGGCCACAATCTGATCCCGCAGCAGGATGCCGGGTCTACCCCTCAGCCGCCGGTGAGCACAGAGGAGACACCTCTCCTCCGCCGCCCGGGTTCCAGGCGCGCTCCGTTGACGAGTCCCGCCACTCGCTCCCGAGATGATCCACCAACTCCACAGGCTCCAGGACGGGAGGACACCCCTCAGTCTCCAGCCGCTGCTCGGCCGCACACCACAAGAATAGGTCAGCGCCCGCGGCGGAGTGCAGGTAAGCCGGGCGGGAAGGGGCAGCCAGGCGGGGACCCAGGCCACAGGAGCGGGAGCTACAGGGCCGCCATCTTAGGGTAGAAGAGGCCGTAAGGAGCCGAGAGCCCGCAGGAGATCACAGGCATCAGATCGGCCCCGTGAGGGGTCAGAACGCTGCAGGTCGGGTACGGGAATCGTTCCCAGGACTCTGAGGCACCAATGGTCGCCAGCAGTGGGATAAGTTGAGGCGGATGACGGAGGGGGTCCGGAGCACTCTTAGAGTGCAACCGCCATCTTGACGCCTCAAGCCACGCCCCCTTTCAGATTTATTGGCACTTTATGCAACAAAAGTATTTTGGAGGTTCGCCGTCATCATTGATGAAGACGGACTGCCGAAAAGCGTTTGTTGTGTTAAGTGCAGATAAATATGCAAGAGGATTAAACACTCCCATTAGTAATGGTCTGTTTGAAATTTGAGCCTAGAGATATATGCTAGCCTGCCCACACACGACGGTGCACCCGCTAGTGAGTGCAGAGTAACCCTGGGTGGTGAACTTCGCTCCACTCACGGAGTTTGCGGAGTTTCCTGCACTCTGCGTTAAGCGGAGATCACTGAATTCCGAAAAACTCCACTTTGCGTTCCGTAGCGGAGTTTTTTACCTAGTTTGCGATCTTTAACACCAAGTTGGCGAGCGCGAGCTTGTGGAAAAGTAAATTTTGCCATGTTCTGTGTCCCTACGCCTCATCCATCATATGTTATGTGTGCATGACCAATATGCATATGTTATTCCCCATGTCCGATTAATGACGCAATTACAGTTGTGTCCACCTCTGGTATGTCATTTTCCAGTCCTCGTGAATACTACGAATATCAGGCCTATGTAAAGTAATGTTGCCACGTTTCTCAGTGTGCACGTTATTCCATTATAAAGTCCCCGTTTCCAGGCCTCCACAGGGTCCGGACATCAGATTCAGCTCCTGTCTCCTGAAAGCCTCGCCGAGGAGCGATACAGCCCCCACCTGTATCCTCGACCCTTCACTTACTTCCTGCCTCGCAGTGCCCGGTGTAGCTTGGCTCTGCCTCTGAGTCTGCCAAAAGTATGTTATAGTTCCAGTTATCAGTTCAGTCCTCCTCCTCTGCATTCCTAAGCTACTGAACTGCATCAATAGTTTCCGTCATTGTCTAGCCTTCTCGTCTCCATGTTAGAGAAATACTGTATTTAATGGTCATTTAGTATTCCTCATCACGCACTACATGTAGAATAATGCATGGTCCAGTCTTAGAGTCAAGTTAGCTTTTCCCCTCATGACTTCTAGTTTATATCAACATGTTCCCTAAACATCAGATACCAGATAGGGTTTAGGTACATGTCGCTCCGACCCTCCAGACTTTAGTCTCTGCTCCTAACACAGAGTTCGTAGCCCCCAGCTTCTCCTAGTAACACGTCATTGCCAGTTTTCGCGCACCATTAGGTTAGAGGTCCCGGCTCCTTAGGTAGCCCCCTCCTATGTTTCCACCCATTCATGACATATTCTGTTACGTTTGCATCACATGTCTATGTATACTCCCAGTTACACCCACTTTTACTGTTATCTTTCGCGACTGCTACACGTCACGCCTTCTGCTCCACCCACTGCTACGCCTACTGCAATGTAATGCTATGTGTTCGCGCTATGTATATATGCCTGTGTTTTGTTATTGAATGTTAGCGCGCTCATCCCAGACCTAGCCCCAGCAGCTGCTGGGCCTCTTTTCCCCTGCTGGGTCCCAGTTGTCCTGCTGGGCCCTGTCATTCTGTTCCTATGCAGGTTGTCCTGATCCTGTCCTTATGCTGTAATAAACCTGCAGAAACTCCTACTACCTCGAATCTTGACTCTTATTTATTGAGCTATCTGTTACTCATTTATACATTCAAAAATAGGGTATTATTTATTTATTTACCACATAATGGCGCCCGAATAGGGACTTGCCTCTTCCCCACGCGTCGGTGAAGCCACGCCGACCCCCTGACCCTCTGAAGTCGTGACGGAACTCTTCTGCGCAGTGGCAGATATTTCTGCTCAAGTATCCCTCAGGCCCACGGAGGAGCCGGAGGAGGCGGTCCAGCATCCGAACGAGATGGTGGAGGAACGCGGCGAGTCCCGACCAGAGCCCAAGCCGAGAGTCCAAGGTCCGAGGTATCCGGAGGCCCACCCGTAACTGAAGTCCGAAGTTCGTCGTCGTAGCAGTCCAGTCCCGTCCGAGGCCTTCCGTTCCGTGCTGCCCGGTGAGTACCATTGCTGGGGTAGTATCTAGACAGGACCAATCTAAATTGACTCCTGGTCCGTGGGTTGGTGGTGCCCAGACTCACAAACGAAGCGTTCACCTAGGTGGATACGGGTCTTGACGCGTTCCTTTATGGGACCGGTATGTTCCGTACTGTTACAGCAGTGCATCCAGTAACTCTAGTCTGTTCCGTTCTCGAGAAAATCTGTTCTATTTCTGTTCTCAGTATTCCAGGTAATATTCTGTTCGAACTGTTATTTATAATGTTCTTCATGTATTTTACTGTTGTGGTATGAGTGCGATGTGATTTCGTGTTTTTATTGTGTATTGTATTGTGTCCAGATTACAGTTCAGTCATGCCTATATTTTCCAAGTTACGTCAGTTAAAAACTAGAAAAGGTTTATTAGAGGAAGCAGTTCCTGTCCCGCCTAGGGACAGTCCAGGTCACTTTATGTATCAGAAACATGGCATAAGCGCCATAATGTATCTAGATTTATGGGTAGAGTATACCAAACAGTTAGAAGAAAAGTATAGATGGCCCGTATCGGGTACATGGGATGCCGAATGTATCATGCGAGTAGAAGAAGCATTATGGAAAAAGAAAGCCAGACAGTCACAGAAAGATGCCATCGAGTTATGGCGTAAGGAAGCTCATAAAAGAACGGAAAAGGAAGTCAGAAAGTCAGAGTTAAGTAGAGAATCCCAAGAACGAGCCCAAGAAAGAGAATTAATCGAGATAGGTGAACAAGTCAAAGCCGAACAGTCAGACAGACAGAGGCATGCCCTCATTAAGGGTATGTATCCTCTTCTTGCCGAAGGTTTGCCAAAAGCGACCCCAGAGGCATCCAGTAATTTCCCGCCACCATTAGTTCCGACTAAGCTACGTCACAAACCGACCGCAGCTGATATTTTTATTTCGTCCTATTTGGACGACACAGTCCCCGAATATGCCAATCCTGTTCGCGCTCCGCCAGTCCCTGTAAACCAGGTAATTCATGTTCCTCCAGACACCGGAGTACCTGTTACGGTACCCCCGGTCCAGCCTATAGTTCCACTTCCCACTCTGCCAGGACGTAGAGCCTCAGTAGACGACTCCAGTCTAGGGGCCGCAGGAGGAGCTACTCCTCAAACCCCGCCGCCACACAAGCGTTTATCAGCACTCGAATTACATGCTCAAGCATCACAGCGTACTCCTAAAAGTAATAAGTCTGTCACAGAAATCAGGCAAGCCCTTAACGAATGTGTTTATGATCCAGTTCCAGGCGAATATACTATGGTTTTATATTCCTTACGTGTAAGGAGAGTGACCGAGTATCTAGTCACCTTACCGAATATGAAAGAAGACCTAGACAGAATATATCGTTTCATCCGTACAGGGGATGATCCAGAAAGTATTGGCGAGATTATGTCTCAAAGGAAAGCCGAGATCCAGCTCATGATATTAAAGTTCTTGATCAATTGTCTAATAAGAGAACAAGATTACCCGTCTAAAGATCCCGCCGAAATGAGAATCCTGACAAGGTGGAGTGATAATATAGCCGAGGGTAAGCACAAGACCGTCAGTGCCATGGAGAGTATGTACAAGAAAATTCGTAAGGAAATAATAAGGTTACACGACCAGCGTAAAGCAGCACAAGTAAGCGAGAAAGAAAGTATCTCTGATCCTGAAGAGGAAGAGAACGAGAATCCCGCCAGAATAGCGTATGTAGGAAAATCCAGATTTCCAGATCGCCATTTACGTCTAGAACCCAAGTCTATTTTTCATCTAGCACCAGAACAAGGTTCTCTAGAACAAGTATTTCAAGCTACCGACCACATTCTGAAATCACGAGTCGGTTACAGTGAATTAAGTACCATGCATGAACAAGAACTAGCCCGATCAGCAGTCCGATGGATTACTGATTCTACCACTTTTCCAGACGAAATAGTGGCACAAATGTTTCTGAAACTGCCCCCAGCCGAGCAACGACTGGTGGGTATGTATATGATCCAGCACCTCATTACTCTGTATGAGGGTCAACACTCTGATCCAGGCCCGTTACACGATATCCTGAACGAGTTACTCCAGTATAGATGGAGAGGTCTAGGTACCGATTTAATCAGTGTCATTCTAGAACAGCGCCACAAATATAGAACGTTTCTGAATCCGCATTTTGTTCATGTCTCACCCCCAGAAAATAAATCATTTTACATAGACAGACAGAATCCGTTACGAGAAGTCCACCCAGTCCAAGGGGCGGGTGGCGTAATGCAACGAGTGTTTGTATACACTCCAATTTCAAAGATGGAACTCCTTGAAATGAAGAAATTAATTCCCTGTCATGACAAAGATCCAGCAGGGTTCCATAGAGAATTAAAAGACATGCTCCGTATGGGAGAATACACTTACCCAGACATCATTAAAATGTTAAAGGTTCTGCTGCCCGCAGGGGTGTATGAAAAGTTAAAGGAAAAAGAATGGGAGGTGGGAGAGAAAAAGATCGATTGGGCAGCTCTAGAAGCTGAAGACAAGGCACGAGTACCAGGTACCGGTCTTGGAGATAAATGTAAAGAATTACCAGAATTACTGATTCAAGTTTTACCCAGATTATTGACAACGAGAAAAGAAGACTGGGATGCAATCTCAGCCTGTAAGCAGAAACAAGATGAAGATATTAGTGATTTTTATTCTAGATTTGAGAAATGTTTTAGTATTAACAGTGGTCTCAAGACAAGTAGTGAGTCATACCCTCATCTTTTCGTTACCAAATTAGTCGAGAATTCAAGTCCACAAATTAAAAATCGAGTTTTGAAAGTCGAAAGCACCTGGCAAGCAAACACTCCGTCCCAGATGCTCCAGATGCTCCAGTATCACCAGAATAGAATCAGAGAAGAGCAAGAACACGAAAGAAAACGTATGAAAGACACGAAAATGAAAGTGCTAGTTGCACAATCTGTTCCTCAAGACAGTCAGAAGAGGGGTCCGAATCAAGCCAGTCATCCTGCAGCTCCCGTTAAAGGGAACTGCAATTATTGTAAACAGCCAGGTCATTTTATAAACGAGTGTGCAGTTCTGAAACACAACATAGCTACTGGTAAGACTAAAGAAAGACCACGTCCGCCAAGACAAGAACAAGTTTCACAGATTCCTCAGCCACAGAATGCACAACAGACAGTTTCCGTACCGCAGCCTATTGCTGCAACACAGCACGTTACATCGCAGATGTATCAGTATGCACAGTCTGAGTATCCAGAGTACCAGTCATATTCATGAAACAGCCTAGAGAGGGAGGTAGGCTTGCCTCTCATCGAGATACCTGTAGATCAAGAAGGCCCCTATGTTCACAGTCAAGTATTAGGGAAAGACAGAAAGTTTTTGATCGATACAGGGGCAAGTAGGACCACAATTAGTCATGCCGAAGTTCCAGGGGCTCCGCTCTCAGGCTCAAGAAATGTTTCCCTTGGATTTTCAGGAAAGCCAATAGTTAATGAAATATCTAAGCCAGTTACTCTAGAAGTAGGTCCATTGTCCCGAACTACTGATCTGTTACTTACTAAGTCATGTCCAGAAAATCTGTTAGGCATTAAGACACTGAAAGAGTTAGGTGCAGTTATTTGCTGTTCCCCAGAGGGAATACGTCTGTTCCTACGTGACTTCAAGGGTCACTATGTATTACGAGATTTTGATTCCAGATTGTCTAATGTTCCGCAGCATTTATGGGCGCAAGGTCCAACTGATGTAGGTTATATGCAAATCACACCCCATCGTGTGACTCTCAAGCCAGGTGTAGTGTTACCACGAATCAGACAGTATAGATTGCCACCTGAGGCTGTAGCAGCCTTATCCAAAATTATTGACGAGCTCATGGCTCAAGGAGTAGTTGTAGAAACTGACTCCAATGTATGTAATTCTCCGATCATTCCAGTCATGAAACGTACTGATCCGAATGCACCCCCAGTATATCGATTAGTGATTGATTTACGAGAGCTTAACAAATGTATTATTCCTCAGTACCCAGTTGTCCCAGATATTTCTTCCCTGTTAACAGCCATTGATTCCGAAGCCATGTTTTTCACTGTCATAGACCTCAAGAATGCATTTTTTAGTGTTCCGATTCATCCAGACAGCCAGTTTCTTTTCGGATTCTGTTTAAATGGAAGGAGCTATATGTTTACACGCGCTCCTCAAGGTTTCACAGAAAGCCCTAGTATTTACAGTCAAGCACTCAAGAGACAGCTAGACAATATTCACATGCCAACTGACACTGCCCTGCTCCAGTATGTCGATGATCTACTGATCACTGCCCGTTCTGAACGTGCTTGCGAGCGAGCATCCCTTACAGTTCTGTATTTTCTTGCCGAGATGGGACACAAGGTGTCACCTTCGAAGCTTCAATTCTGTGTCCAGCAAGTGGTATACTTAGGACACTTGCTGTCCAAGAGGGGTAGGCAGTTGACACCCGACCGTATCCAGTTAATAGCGAGTCTTCCCCAGCCCAGAACCCAGAAGGAGGTACGTGCCTTTATCGGCCTTACTTCTTATTGTAGACAATGGATTCCTCAGTATGCATTTCTAGCCAAGCCACTGATACAGTTAACGACACAGGAGGCAGCCGTATCGACTGTCCTCCCTTGGACATCTGAACATACACTTAGTTTTAACGAGTTAAAGAAAGCCCTATGTCAAGCTCCAGTTCTAGCTACACCGAACTACAGTAAGCCTTTTACACTTTTCGTTACTGAACGGGAAGGTACAGCATTATCTGTTCTTACACAAGATCAAGCAGGTCAATACAAGCCCTGTGCTTATTTTTCGAGCACACTAGATCCAGTCGCCCAGGCGTTGCCTGCGTGCCTCAAGTCAGTTGCAGCCACAGCACTAGCTATCAGACAAAGTGATTCCATAGTTTTAGGACACTCCCTGACAGTACAAGTCCCACATTCAGTAGAAGTTCTTTTAAACCGAACACAAACTCAGCACTTGACAATTGCACGTTTAACAGGTTATGAATTGACACTGTTCCAGCCACACATAGAAATTAGACGCTGCAACGTTCTGAATCCTGCTACACTGTTACCATCAGTTAATTCAAATCCAGACCCACATGATTGTGTGGAAGTAGTTAACATTACGACAAAGCCAAGACAAGACCTGACAGACATTCCGTTACCAGATCCTGACCTGACACTTTATGTGGATGGTTCATGTATGAGAACTAGTACAGGAGAACTAGTCGCCGCGTATGCAGTGACTACTGACACTGAAGTTATTGAAACACACCGTATTGATACCCTGTCCGCTCAAGCAGCAGAGCTAGTTGCTCTGACACAAGCCTGTATACATGCCAAGAACCTGAAAGTTAATGTTTACACAGATTCACGTTACGCATTCGGAGTTGTACACGACTTCGGAGTGCTCTGGCAGGAGAGAGGTTTCATGACTTCTCATGGAACCAAGATTCAGCATGGTCTCCTTATTCAAGCCCTGTTAGATGCCATACATTTACCGACATCTATTGCTATCATGAAATGCAAAGCACATACGAAAGTTACAGACATTATTTCCCAAGGTAATGATCTAGCAGACCGCACAGCTAAGCTTACCGCACAGACTCCAGACATTCCAGTTAACATGACACATACTTCAGATCCGATTACATGCATGACAGTTAAGGACCCTACACAAGATGTCATAGATATACAGTTACATGCTACCCCCGATGAAATCAAGAAATGGTCTGAACAAGGAGGGGTCCAGACAGATCAAGGATGGTTAACGAAGGGTAGAGCCACATGGTTTCTCCCCGATTCTATGGTTCAAGTCATTATCAATACCGCACATAGTCCAGCACATTTAGGAGAAAAAGCTATGTTAGACAGTATCCAGAACATTTGGTTCAATAAGCATTTACGAGCTGCAGCCAAGCAGAAAGTCCGTACCTGTATGATATGTTGTCAGTTTAATCCAGGTAAAAGTGTCCCGGTGGAACAAGGTGGTTTCCAGCCCCCTGACCACTCTTTTGAGGTCCTCCAGATGGATTATATTCAGATGGAGCGATGTCGAGGTTTCAAGTATGTCCTTGTAGTAGTATGCGCTTTGTCCAGGTGGACAGAAGCATATCCAGTCCCAGATTACACAGCCGCGACCACTGCCAAGCAGTTGGTTCGTGAATTTTTCCCTAGATACGGACTCCCTAGAGTCGTATATTCTGATAACGGCCAGCCATTCTCATCTGAACTCATGAAACACGTTTCCCTTTTGTTAGGGTACCAGTGGAAGTTCCATTGTGTACGCCATCCTGAAGCAGCCGGTCTCGTAGAGAGACATAATCAGACTCTGAAAATCCGTATTGCAAAAGTCTGTAAAGACAAAGGTGTGGACTGGTTAATAGCTCTGCCAGTCGCTTTATTTTATATGCGCATGGTCGCACATTCCAGATCAGGTCTGTCCCCGTATGAGGTCGTATTCGGCCGCCCCCCTAACATGTGGGGTACTCCTAGACCCCGAAGTATTACCGATGTTTCATGTAATATGCTGACAGATTACCTAGCTTCCTTGATGTCTGCCCTCAACTCATGTCGTTCACAGGTTGCCGCCGCATTTCCAGACAATACTGAGGTGGCACCGCACGAGATCGTTCCAGGCTCCCTTGTGATGGTCCGGAATTTCGGCAGATCAAGTCCGCTGGAACCACGTTGGAAGGAGCCACGTCAGGTCCTCTTGACCACCCGAACTGCCGTCAAGTTGGAAGGCAGGAAGGGGTGGGTCCACCTTTCTCATGTAAAACTTTTCAATGGATTGAAATCAGTCTCCAAGAACATTTCCAAGGATTTCCAGCATTCGAAGGACTGCCAAAACATTGTTTTAAAGGACTGTCCCGCACAAGACATTATTACAACCCCTCCCTTGTTAGAGAAAACTCCGCAACAGGAGTATAAGCTCAAATTAAGGTCTAGTAAAATAAGTCAGTCAGTTTGATTGTATAAGTCCTCCCCTAGGTGAAACGGTTAGACTGTTTCTGACATGTATAAAATAGACCCCCATAGTGAGAGAGTCAGTCGAAGTTCACTTCAATGTATCGTTTTTCTGAGTTTCATATTATTCATCAGCATTTTGATTTCCTGCACCAGCTATGCGTTCTATCTGTATTTACCAGTTCCTCATGTAAATATGTCTACTAATGCTACAGTAGAGCACACGTTTAGTGATCTGCCTCCTCACGAATATTCTTACCGCCTCGCTATGCGCAACAACACATTCATCCGTATGTTACATTATTCACACCAGACCAGCAATGCCACTAATTGTTGGGTGTGTGGTCGACTCCCCCCTTTCCAGACACCGAAGGGAGTTCTGCCACTCTTTCCTTATCCATTCTCACACAATGGTTCGTGTGGAGCATGGTCCATGTTAACGTCATCCTCAACAGATATGTCTTTTCTTAACAGTACATGTTTTCCAGACAAGCAAGGTCTCCCCCACAGAACAGGTTTAGATCTAGAAAACGAAGTATATAATTTAGGTAATTATTCGTCGAATTTCATGGTCCTGAATGTTCAGTCTGATACTACTCCAGACTTACCTGCTATTTCAGTACTACCAGTCAAAGGCGAATTATGTGTCCGTAGTTATGGTTCTGTACACATAGGTCATAGTGAATGTACTACTGTTATCAAGTATAGTGACAGTGGGAAATCTATTTTCAAAGCTTCACGTCATTCTTATTTTATTTGTGGTCAAACTGCATATGTCCGTTTGCCCCTCGATTGGGAAGGAACCTGTTACATTGCCTTCCTACTGCCACCTGTTTTCCTAGCCCCATCTGATTATCACAGAAACACACATCTAGTACACATTAGACATAGAAGGGAGTCCCCAATTGTCGATTATACTGAAACTACTCTAGAACAGTATACAGATTTCAATAAAGGTTTCTTCTTCTTTGTAGGACCTGTCCAGAATAGTAAACTGATCCGTAGGTTAACAAGAACCCTTGAAGCTGTAGTAAACGAGACTGCCTCTGCTCTAGGTAACCTAACCGAAGAACAATCTGCTATGAGATTTGTCGTTTTGCAAAATCGTCTCGTCCTTGACGTCATACTGGCCGATAGGGGCGGGGCCTGTAGAGTCATCGGATCTAGTTGCTGCATTTTCATTCCAAATAACGCGCCGTCTGTTTATTCAGCTATAACCAGACTCCATAAAATTGCCCATCTGTTACATCAAGATCCAGGCACCTGGACATGGTCAGGTTGGTTCTGGAATATAATTTCCGCCTGGGGATGGAAAGTCCTGTCCTTTCTAGGTATTGCAGTAGCGATCATATTTAGCTGCTGCCTCTGTATACAATGTGGCCCTGCGATTTGCAGCATGTGTGCTACCTCTTGTATTCCTAGTCCCAAGCCCCGTTCTAAATCCCGTTCCAAGACAATTCGAGACGAGCAAATGGTACTGTATGAAATGATAGATGGTATCATGAAAATTGATGTTTCCTGATGGAAACGTAGTGACAAGGAGGGAATGTGGAAAAGTAAATTTTGCCATGTTCTGTGTCCCTACGCCTCATCCATCATATGTTATGTGTGCATGACCAATATGCATATGTTATTCCCCATGTCCGATTAATGACGCAATTACAGTTGTGTCCACCTCTGGTATGTCATTTTCCAGTCCTCGTGAATACTACGAATATCAGGCCTATGTAAAGTAATGTTGCCACGTTTCTCAGTGTGCACGTTATTCCATTATAAAGTCCCCGTTTCCAGGCCTCCACAGGGTCCGGACATCAGATTCAGCTCCTGTCTCCTGAAAGCCTCGCCGAGGAGCGATACAGCCCCCACCTGTATCCTCGACCCTTCACTTACTTCCTGCCTCGCAGTGCCCGGTGTAGCTTGGCTCTGCCTCTGAGTCTGCCAAAAGTATGTTATAGTTCCAGTTATCAGTTCAGTCCTCCTCCTCTGCATTCCTAAGCTACTGAACTGCATCAATAGTTTCCGTCATTGTCTAGCCTTCTCGTCTCCATGTTAGAGAAATACTGTATTTAATGGTCATTTAGTATTCCTCATCACGCACTACATGTAGAATAATGCATGGTCCAGTCTTAGAGTCAAGTTAGCTTTTCCCCTCATGACTTCTAGTTTATATCAACATGTTCCCTAAACATCAGATACCAGATAGGGTTTAGGTACATGTCGCTCCGACCCTCCAGACTTTAGTCTCTGCTCCTAACACAGAGTTCGTAGCCCCCAGCTTCTCCTAGTAACACGTCATTGCCAGTTTTCGCGCACCATTAGGTTAGAGGTCCCGGCTCCTTAGGTAGCCCCCTCCTATGTTTCCACCCATTCATGACATATTCTGTTACGTTTGCATCACATGTCTATGTATACTCCCAGTTACACCCACTTTTACTGTTATCTTTCGCGACTGCTACACGTCACGCCTTCTGCTCCACCCACTGCTACGCCTACTGCAATGTAATGCTATGTGTTCGCGCTATGTATATATGCCTGTGTTTTGTTATTGAATGTTAGCGCGCTCATCCCAGACCTAGCCCCAGCAGCTGCTGGGCCTCTTTTCCCCTGCTGGGTCCCAGTTGTCCTGCTGGGCCCTGTCATTCTGTTCCTATGCAGGTTGTCCTGATCCTGTCCTTATGCTGTAATAAACCTGCAGAAACTCCTACTACCTCGAATCTTGACTCTTATTTATTGAGCTATCTGTTACTCATTTATACATTCAAAAATAGGGTATTATTTATTTATTTACCACAAGCTTGGAAAATCAACATCCTGGTGAGATTTCTCAATGCAGGGGGCATCAGGTTTCTCTTGCAAGTGGTCGCAAATACTCATGACAGCTCGCGTTGAGAAACTGTCTGTTCACGTTGAGAAAGCTGGTGCTTGAGTCAAAATCTACTTGAGCGGCACAAAAGGAATGCAGGGACCGCTTGTACTGTGCATGATGCCATTTGCAATGATTGCACAGTGCGGACAAGCATCCGGCACTGTGAAATCACTGCAAACGGCATTTTTCTATCATACTCCCCCTCTCGCGTTGCTCTGCGTAATGTGGCTGAGATTTGTTTGCAGTTCGCATAGTGCCGTGTAGTGCAACTCCGCAAACTATGCACAGGGTTAGTGCAGAGGCATTATCCAGGAAATAAAGCAAAGATATATCAAACAATGTTGGTATAAAAATACTTCATAATAAAAGCAGCATTCCCTGTAAGCGCCAGAAAATAGAGGCCAAAAATTATTACAACATGTAAAAAGTGTGCAAATTGATAGCCACTGTTTTTCAAATGGTTTAAAAAATGTTAAAAAAAAGTAGCAATACTCCACAAGAATTGACAACAAATATAACTGGAAATTAGGAAACCCTTCCCATGATGTACATGGTAAATAAACAATGTCTGCTTTTTCATTAAAGTGTACAGAAAAGTGATGCATGGAATGTTTGAATTAATCTAATTCATTGGTAATTACTCGGGCCGCATCCCAATCCATAATTATTTTCCATACCTTGCCACTTCAGTTTGGATCCAACCATAAGCAAATCACTCTTGACTCTGCTCCAATGAGAAAAGGCTAAATTCTCCCTTATCGGAACCAAGTAACCCAGGACTGATTTTGCCCTGGTTAGAGCTCATAAAATAGGTATAGCTTTGTTCCTGTAACACAGTGTATGTCCAGACGTGGTTTCAGTGACACTGTGCCGCTGGAACAAAGCTTTACTTGAATTCGAAAGCTTGTGGGCATTCCCATATAAAGGACGATGACCTTTTCTGCATTTTACTTAAGGATAATCCTGCTTCTTTTGTTTGTTGGAATTTCCCACACACCAGGATTCTCAAATCATCTTCCAACCTCTCCAGATTCTGTGTGTGTGACATCATCAAACATTGCCAAGGAGCAGAAATAGAAACATAACAAACATATGGTTGCTGATAGTGTCATAAGGGCTCCATTAGTGCTGCCTAGGAAACTGAGACTGAGAGTTCTAGATCTCTGGCGCAGTGGTCACTTTCCTTGGAGACTTGGAAGGAGGCGGTTGGAGCTGTGTTAGCTTGTGAGAGCTGCAATTTCTTTAAACACTGACATTTATTAGTGAGCTTGAATACTGCTACAACTGGTAAGGTCATTTATGTGTTAGAATGCTTGAATGAAGGTCTTATTTAGAGGTTTGTGGATGGGATACTCAGTCAAAATGTGACAGATACTTCTTCCCCTATGTTACAAGTGCTTTAGATTATAATACACTTGGAATGTGATGGATGGGATATCTGTGATGTTTTGAATCTAAAACATTATGTTAATATTAAACTTAAATAGAATATATACATTGTGCTACCTCCAAAGGCCTGTGTATTTTCAGAATCCATGCGCACTTACATAAACACACACACATACTGGGGACAAATGATGAAACTTTACGTTAAAGTTCAGGGACTAGTGTTTATGCATTAGGGGAATAGATGTGAGGTAATGTGGTTTTAGGTTAGAGGTTTAGGGGATAATAGTTAAGATTTTGAGGTACAGATTTAAGTGTTAAGGGTTTTGGGTATAATGTTAAGGAGTGAAAAGATTAGGAGTTAGGGTTATGACGGTTATAGGTGCTAGGGTTTAACATTGTGAGACATACGGTATTAGGATTGACACTTTTGGGTGTAGGGTTAATGGATTAGGGGAATAGAGATTAACACATTGAGTATAAGGTATAGGGCTTAAGGGTATGAGTTAAGTATTTCAGGAATCTTTTTAAGGTTATGGTGAAGAGGGTTAAAATTGTGGATTTACGATTAAAGAAACCCTGCTGTTACATTTCTTTAATAATATAGATGTTAGAAAGGCGACCCCAGGGGAGACAGAAGGTGTCTGACTGTCCGCCCCGAGACCCACCTCTCTGTATGGAATAGGCCGAGCACCGTAGGGAGGCCTCCTTGGCGAGGCTCCTCTCCTACAATCGTAACAGCAGGGTAATCACACTACTCACAGATAGACACTACACCGGAAGGAGGTTCACAAGAATCTTTATATAAGTACTCAAAGCAAGTTCTTGGCAGGATAGCGGCAAGGATCGAGTGATCCGTAATGTCTTGATTTCGGAGGAAAAAGGGGGTAGCGGGACAGTCTTGGCACCCACTGGTGCGTGGATAGTTCAAGGGTTCAGGCCGCGACAGCGTCAGCAGGGCCTCGAAGGTAGTTCAGATTGGTCAGGCCGCGACAGCGTCAGCAGGGCCTCGAAGGTGGTTCAGCTTGGTAAGGCCGCGACAGCGTCAGCAGGGCCTCAAAGGTAGTTCAGCTTGGACAGGCCGCGACAGCGTCAGCAGGGCCTCGAAGGTGGTTCAGCTTGGTCAGGCCGCGACAGCGTCAGCAGGGCCTCGAAGATAGTTCAGCTTGGTCAGGCCGCGTCAGCGTCAGCAGGGCCTCGAAGGTGGTTCAGCTTGGTCAGGCCGCGACAGCGTCAGCAGGGCCTCAAAGGTAGTTCAGCTTGGACAGGCCGCGACAGCGTCAGCAGGGCCTCGAAGGTGGTTCAGCTTGGTCAGGCCGCGACAGCGTCAGCAGGGCCTCGAAGGTGGTTCAGCTTGGTCAGGCCGCGACAGCGTCAGCAGGGCCTCAAAGGTAGTTCAGCTTGGACAGGCCGCGACAGCGTCAGCAGGGCCTCAAAGGTAGTTCCAGGCGCAGAGTTCGGATCAGGATCAGCCGCGACGAGGTCAGCAGGGCTTCAACTCCAGATACAACTGCCGTCCTGATCCAGGGCTGGCCCAGATATAGGACTGGAGTCCTTTGATGTCCGGACCCTCGCGCCTGGGGGTCAGAGGGGCCGGGATGAAGGTGTCCAGACACCCAGCAGGGGGGTGGAGCCAGCGCCCAGGGAGGCTGGAGGGTGATCGATACCAGGCATCCGTGGACGGCTGGAGGGCCATCGGAACTTCCCGCCCCTTGGATCTGTCAAGTGGCCACTCGACCACCTGGGAGGATCTTGGTGCCCCGATGTCGGGGCTTCGCAGGGGCCGGGGCCAGGGTGGCGGCGGCCACGTGCTCGGGACGTGATGGGCCCAAGATGGAGTCGGGCCAGAGATGGGGCCAGGCAGGGTTGCTGGACCGGCGGCGTTGGCGAGCAGGGCCCGCCGGGGGCCAGGAAGAGGGAGAGCCGTAGGTTGCCAGGGGGCGGCCCTCCTTGCGGGTTCGGGAATGTTCGTGTCAGGGGGGTCGACAGCAGATCGACGGCGGCCCGATGTCGTCCGGGGCCCGCCATGTGGGAGGGGTAGGCCCACGCCACGAGGCCGTGTCCAACAATAGAGGAACATGTTTTACATATGAGGTATGCTAATGAGTATTTCTAGAAATTATATTAATCTGTATGAAAAATATGCAGGTTTACTTTTCATAGTAACATTGCACTCAATTTATTTCAATGGAACACATATGACTTTCCAGACATCTATTTCTCAGTAAACAATATGAATTATCTAGGTACACAAACACATACACTCAAACATGCACCTCTTGAGTATGTAGTTTGATTGTTATCTATAATAATTCCTATGACAATCATAGATGTCTCTCCGATCCTCTTCTTTTTTAGCTTTAAACTAAGTACCCATAGAATTTTGTTCACTAAGCACCAGTTTAGATGATTTCTCATTTCAAAAAAATATATTATTTATGTTTGCATGTTTAATTTGTTTGTGATTGGTTGTGTTTGCTTGTGTATTTTCAAAACATCTATAAAGGTGGTAATTGAGCTTGAAGTGTTTTCATTGTTTGGGGCTGAAGTCTGTACATATTACGACATACCTAATTTATGGAATTCTTTCATTGTCAAACATTTCCTTAGTGGTTCAAAGTTGATGTTCTGAAGTGAAAACTACTTTTGTTGATTTATTGTCCTCAAAATTTTACAGGCATCTCTAGTTTTTGCTTAGTTATTTTGTTTTCTGGTAAGTTGTGTTTGCTGCTGCACTGTTGGACTGGTATTGTTGTTATTAAACTCTGCTCTTCCTTATGTCTGTTCATGTGAGTCTTGTGTTTGAGGGCTGTCCGGCTGTACACCTGTGTTATGAACTTGGGTATTGGTAAGGTGTAGGAGAAAAACGTACAGGCTGTGGGGAAAAGAAGAAGGATTATTTGCTTTCAGTTCAAACACTATTTACCATCTAGAGATATCTCATATGGGTTGACATTAAGGCTGGGCTTGTCGACCTATCAATTAGAACAAGCATTTGCAATGCAATAGGTCTCGCATTAGGAAAGTTTGAGCTATTATTATTGTAAATGACAATTTTTTTATTTATGTTTTGTTTTTGAAAATAGCTAAATTAATAGCTTTGTCATTTACAATGCCAATAGTTATAACTTTTGCAAATGTGACACCTATAGCATTGGTAATGCAATATGTGTTGTATTTACGTGACTTACATGTATTGATATTACAAATAACAATGGCTTTAAAAAAAAAATCAATAATCAATACTTAAATGAAAGTTATTGTAACTTATAATGGCAATAGCTTAAAGTTTTGTAAATAACTTTTGTGAAGATTATGTTCAGTGCATTTTATTGTGACGAAAATCCAAGAACAGAAGTGAAATATTAACATCAGCTTGAAACAATGAGCGAACATATTTGAACCAGGTGTTGTTGAATGGTTGCACAGATTCATGCTGTGGTGGCGCTGTGTGATGTTGTGATGGCGAACGAGTGATGCTGTGGTGTTCAATGATGCTGTAGTAGCGCATAGTGATGTTGTGGTGCCCCTGAGTGATGCGGTGGTGGTGCGGAGTGATGCTGTATGCTATGCTATGTTTTGTTTTGCTATCCAATATTTTGTTTTGTCATGCTATGCTATGTTTTGCTATCCTATGCTTTGATTTGTTATGCTATGCTGTGTTTTTTCATGCTATGCTATGTTTTGTTAGGCTATGCTATGTTTTGCTATGCAATGCTTTGTTATGCTATGCTATGTTTTGTGATGCTATGCTATGTTTTGTTGTCTTTTATTACGCTATGCTTTGTTTTGCTATGCTATATTTCGTTATATTATGCTATGCAGTGTTTTTTGTGTTTGGTAAGCTATGTTTTGCTATGCTATTATACGTTTTGTTTTGCTATGCTATGCTATGTTTCATTGTGTTTTGTTAAGCTATGCTATGTTTTGTTGTGTTTTGCTATGTTTTGTTATGCTATGTGTTGTTGTGTTTTGTTATGCTATGTTTTGTTATGTTATGCTATGTTTTGCTATGCTATGCTTTGTTTTGTTATGCTATGCTATGTTTAGTTTTGCTATTCTAGGCTTTGTTTTGTTATGCTATGCTATGTTTAGTTTTGCTATGCTCTGCTTTTTTGTTATGCTATGCTATGTTTTGTTGTGTTTTGTTATGTTTTGTTATGCTATGTTGTGTTATGCTATGCTATGTTTTGTTGTGTTTTATTATACTATGCTTTGTTTTGCTATGCTATGTTCTGTTATGCTATGTTATGTTATGCTATGCTAAGCTTTGTTATGCTATGTTTTGTTATGCTATGCTGAGCTTTGTTTTGTTATGCTATGCTATGTTGTGTTTTGTTATGCTATGCTATTTTTTTGTTGTGTTTTGTTATGTTATGCTATGTTTTGCTATGCTTTGCAATGCTATGTTTTTTTATGTATGCTATGTTTTGTGGTGTTTTGTTATGCTATGGTATGCTTTGTGATGTTTTGTTATGCTATGGTATGTTTTGTTGTGTTTTGCTATGTTTTGTTGTTCTGCTATGTTTTGTTCTGCTATGTTTTGTTGTGTTTTGTTATGCTATGCTATATTTTGTTATACTATGCTATGTTTTGTTGTGTTTTGCTATGCTATGTTTTGTTATGCTATGTTTTGTTATGCTATGCTATGTTTTGTTGTGTTTTGCTATGCTATGTTTTGTTTTGTTATGCTATGTTTTGTTTTGCTATCCTATGATTTGTTTTGTTATGCTATGTTTTGTATGCTGTGCTGGCGAGGGTGTGTGAGTGTGTGTGAAGGTGAGTGAGGGTGAGGGGGTGTGATGGTGAGGGTGTGTGAGGGTGATAGGGTGTGAGGGTGAGGGTGTGTGAGAGTGAGGGTGTGTGAGTGAGGTTGTGTGAGGGTGATGGGGTGTGAGGGTGAGGGTGTGAGGGTGAGGGGGTGTAAGGGTGAGGGGTGAGGTTGTGTGAGGGTGAGAGAGTGAGTGAGGGTGTGTGAGGGTGAGAGGGGGGGAGGTGGTGTGAGGATATGTGAGGGTGAGGGGGTGAGGGGTGTGAGGGTAAGGGGGTGTGAGGGTGAGTGAGGGGATGTGAGGGTGAGAGGGTGAGGGGTGTGATGGTGAGTGAGTGTGTGTGAGGGTGAGTGAGGGTGTGCGAGGGTGTGTGCAGGTGTGTGAGGGTGTGTGAGGGTGGGAGTGTGTGAGGGTGAGGAGGTGTGAGGGGGTGTGAGGGTGAGGGGGTGTGGGGGTGTGAAGGTGAGGGGGTGTGGGGGTGTGAGGGTGAGGGGGTGTGAGGGTGAGGGGGAGTGAGGGTGAGGTTGTGTGAGGGTGAGGGTGTGTGTGAGGGTGTGGGGTGCGAGGGTGTGGGGGTGTGAGGGTTAGGGGGGTGATGGTGAGGGGGTGAGGGGTGAGGGGGTGGGGTTGTGAGGGTATGGGTGTGGAGTTCTAAGGGTGAGGGGGTGTGAGGGTGTGTGGGTGAGTGTATGAGGGTGAGGGGGTGTGAGGGTGTGAGGGTGAGGGGGTGTGAGGGTGAGGAGGTGTGAGGGTGAGGGAGGGTGAGGGTAACAGGGGTGAGGGAGGGTGCGGGTGAGGGTAAGGATGTGTGAGGGTGAGGGTGTGTGAGCGTGAGAGGGTGTGTCAGTGTGTGTGAGGGTATGAGGGGTGTGAGGGCGTGTGAGGGTGTCAGGGAGAGGAGGTATGAGGGTGAGGGGGTGAAAGGGTGTGTGAGGGTGAGAGGGTGAGTGAGGGCGTTATAGGGTGAGGGTCTGGAGGTGTGAGGTTGAGGGTGTGTGAGGGTGAGAGGGTGTGTGAGGGTGAGAGTGTGTGTGAGGGTGAGTGGAGGTGAGGGTGTGTGATGGTGAGGGTGTGTGAGGGGTGTGAGTGGGTGTGAGGGTGAGGGGGTGTGAGGGTGAGGGAGGGAGAGGGTGACAGGGTGAGGGTGTTTGAGGGTGAGGGTGTATGAGGGTGAGGGGGTGTGAGGGTGAGAAGGGGTGTGAGGGTTTGTGAGGGTGTGAGGGTGAGGCGGTGTGAGGATGAGGGGTGTGAGAGTGAGAGGGTGTGTGATGGTGAGAGGGTGTGTGAGGGTGAGAGGGTGTGAGGGTGTTTGAGGGTGAGGGTGTGGGTGTGTGAGGGTGAGGGTGTGTGAGGGTGAGGGGGTGTGAGGAAGTGTGAGGGTGAGGGGGTGTGAGAGGGTGTGAGGGTGAGGATGTTAGGGAGTGTGAGGGGATGTGAGGGTGAGGGGGTGTTAGGATGAGAGGGTGTGTGAGGGTGAGAGGGTCTGTGACAGTGAGGGTGTGTGAGGGTGAGGATGAGGGGGTGTGAGGGTGAGGGGGTGTGAGATTGAGGGGGTATGAGGGTGAGGAGGTGTGTGAGGGTGAGGGGGTGAGGGTGAGGAGGTGTGAGTGTACGGGGGTGTGAGGGAGAGGGGTTGTGGGGGGTGTGAGGGGGTGAGGGTGGGTGAGAGGGTTAGGGTGAGGTGGTGAGGGGGTGAGGGGGTGAGGGGGAGTCAGGGTGAGTGAGGGTGTGTGAGGGTGGGTGAGGGTGAGTGACGATGTGTGAGGGTGAGAGGGTGTGAGGTGTATGAGGGTGAGGGTGTGAGGGTGAGGGGGTGTGAGGGAGAGGGGGTGTGGGGGTTTGAGTGGGTGAGGGTGAGTGAAGGTGAGAGGGTTGTGAGGGTTAGGGGTGTGTGAGGGTGAGGGTGTGAGGGTGAGGGGGTGTGAGGGTGAGGGGTGTGAGGGTGAGGGAGGGTGAGGGTGACGGGGTGAGGGTGAAGGGGTGTGAGTGTGAGGGGGTGTGAGGGTAAGGGTGTGTGAGGGTAAGGGTGTGTGAGGGTGTGTGAGGGTCAGGGGTGTGGGGGTGAGGGTACGTGAGGGTCTGTGAGGGTGAGAGGGTGTTTGAGGGTGTGTGTGAGGCTGAGGGTGTCTGAGGGTGAGTGTGTGTGAGAGTGAGGGTGTGAGGGTGATGGGGTGTGAGGGTGAGAGTTTGTGTGAGGGTGAGATGGTGTGTGAGAAGGTGTGTGAGGGTCATAAGGTGTGTGAGGGTGAGAGGGTGAGTGAGGGTATGTGAGGGTGAGGGTTTAGGGGTAAGAGGGTGAGGGGTGTAAGGGGATGTGGGGGTGAGTGGGTGTGTGAGGGTGAGAGGGTGTGTGAGGGTGAGAGAAGGTGAGGGTGTGTTAGGGAGAGGGTGTGTGAGGGTGAAGGTGTGTGAAGGGGTGTGAGGGTGAGGGTGAGGGGGTGTGAGGGTGAGGGTGAGGGGATGTGAGGATGTGTGGGGGTGTGAGGGGGTGAGTGAGGGTGAGAGGGTTGTGAGGGTGAGGTGGGTGAGGGTGTGAGGGGGTGAGGGTATGATGGTGAGTGAGCATGAGTGAGGGTGTGTGAAGGTGAGGGAGTGTGAGGGTGAAGGTGTGAGGGTGAGGGGATGTGAGGGTGAGGGGTTGTGAGGGTGAAAGGGTGTGAGAGGGTGAGCGGGTGTGTGAGGGTGAGAGGGTGAGTGAGGGTGAGGGTGTGGGGGTGTGAGGGTGGAGGTGAGAGGGTGTGAGTGTGAGGGGGTGAGAGGGTGTGTGAGGGTGAGAGGGTGTGTGAGGGTGAGAGGGTGTGTGAGGGTGAGGGTATGTGAGGGAGAGGGTGTGTGAGGGTGTGTGAAGAGGTGTGAGGATGAGGATGAGGGGGTGTGAGGGTGAGGGTGAGGGTGAGGGGGTGTGAGGGTGAGGGTGAGGGGTTGTGAGGGTGAGGGTGTGTGGGGGTGTGAGGGGTTGAGTGAGGTTGTGAGGGTTGTGAGGGTGAGGTGGGTGAGGGTGTGAGGGGGTGATGGTATGATGGTAAGTGAGCATGAGTGAGGGTGTGTGAGTGTGAGGGAGTGTGAGTGTGAGGGAGTGTGAGGGTGAGGGGGTGTGAGGCTGAGGGGTTGTGAGGGTGAAAGGGTGTGTGAGGGTGAGAGGGTGTGTGAGGGTGAGAGGGTGAGTGAGGGTGTGTGAGGGTGAGGGTGTGGGGGTGTGAGGGTGAAGGTGAGGGGGTGTGAGCATGAGGGGGTGAGAGGGTGTGTGAGGGTGAGAGGGTGTGTGAGGGTGAGAGGGTGAGTGAGGGTGAGGGTGTGAGGGTGAGTGAGGATGAGAGGGTTGTGAGGGTGAGGGGACAGGGTATGAGGGTGTGAGGATGTAAGGGTGTGTGAGGGTGAGGGGGTGTGAGGGTGTGAGGGTGAGGGGGTGAGGGGGGGTGAGGGTGAGGGGGTGTGAGGTTGAGAGGGTGTGTGATGGTGAGAGGGTGTGTGAGGGTGAGAGGGTGAGTGAGGGCTAGGGACTGTGAGGGTGAAGTTGAAGGGGTTTGAGGGTGAGGGTGTGAGGGAGGGTGAGGGGATGTGAGGGTGAAGGGATGTGAGGGTGAGGGGATGTGAGGGTGAGGGGGTATAAGGGTGAAAGGGTGTGTGAGGGTGAGAGGGTGTGTGAGGGTTAGAGGGTGAGTGGGGGTGAGAGAGTGTGTAAGGATGAGGGTGTGTGAGAGTGAGGGTGTGTGAGGGTGAGGGAGTGTGAGGGGGTGTGAGGGTGAGGGGGTTCGAGGGTGAGGGGTGTAAGGGGGTGTGACAGTGTGAGGGTGAGGGGGTGTGAGGGTGTGTAGGTGAGGGGGTGTGAGGGGGTGTGGGGGTGTGAGGGTGAGGATGAGGGGGTGTGAGGGTGAGGGGGTGTGAGATTGAGGGGGTATGAGGGTGAGGAGGTGTGTGAGGGTGAGGGGGTGAGGGTGAGGAGGTGTGAGTGTACGGGGGTGTGAGGCAGAGGGGTTGTGGGGGGTGTGAGGGGGTGAGGGTGAGTGAGGGTGAGAGGGTTAGGGTGAGGTGGTGAGGGGGTGAGGGGGTGAGTGGGTGCGGGGGTGAGGGGGAGTCAGGGTGAGTGAGGGTGTGTGAGGGTGGGTGAGGGTGAGTGACGATGTGTGAGGGTGAGAGGGTGTGAGGTGTATGAGGGTGAGGGTGTGAGGGTGAGGGGGTGTGAGGGAGAGGGGGTGTGGGGGTTTGAGGGGGTGAGGGTGAGTGAAGGTGAGAGGGTTGTGAGGGTTAGGGGTGTGTGAGGGTGAGGGTGTGAGGGTGAGGGGGTGTGAGGGTGAGGGGTGTGAGGGTGAGGGAGGGTGAGGGTGACGGGGTGGGGGTGAAGGGGTGTGAGTGTGAGGGGGTGTGAGGGTAAGGGTGTGTGAGGGTGAGGGTGTGTGAGGGTCAGGGGTGTGGGGGTGAGGGTACGTGAGGGTCTGTGAGGGTGAGAGGGTGTTTGAGGGTGTGTGTGAGGCTGAGGGTGTCTGAGGGTGAGTGTGTGTGAGAGTGAGGGTGTGAGGGTGATGGGGTGTGAGGGTGAGAGTGTGTGTGAGGGTGAGATGGTGTGTGAGAAGGTGTGTGAGGGTCATAAGGTGTGTGAGGGTGAGAGGGTGTGTGAGGGTGAGAGAAGGTGAGGGTGTGTTAGGGAGAGGGTGTGTGAGGGTGAGGGTGTGTGAAGGGGTGTGAGGGTGAGGGTGAGGGTGAGGGTGAGGGGGTGTGAGGGTGAGGGGATGTGAGGATGTGTGGGGGTGTGAGGGGGTGAGTGAGGGTGAGAGGGTTGTGAGGGTGAGGGGGTGTGAGGGTGAGGGGTGTGAGGGTGAGGGAGGGTGAGGGTGACGGGGTGGGGGTGAAGGGGTGTGAGTGTGAGGGGGTGTGAGGGTAAGGGTGTGTGAGGGTGAGGGTGTGTGAGGGTCAGGGGTGTGGGGGTGAGGGTGAGGGTACGTGAGGGTCTGTGAGGGTGAGAGGGTGTTTGAGGGTGTGTGTGAGGCTGAGGGTGTCTGAGGGTGAGTGTGTGTGAGGGTGAGGGAGTGTGAGGGTGTGTGAGGGTGAGGGGGTTCGAGGGTGAGGGGGTGTAAGGGGGTGTGACAGTGTGAGGGTGAGGGGGTGTGTGGGTGTGTAGGTGAGGGGGTGTGAGGGGGTGTGGGGGGGTGAGGGTGAGGATGAGGGGGTGGGAGGGTGAGGGGGTGTGAGATTGAGGGGGTATGAGGGTGAGGAGGTGTGTGAGGGTGAGGGGGTGAGGGTGAGGAGGTGTGAGTGTACGGGGGTGTGAGGGAGAGGGGTTGTGGGGGTGGGAAGGGGGTGAGGGGGTGAGGGTGAGTGAGGTTGAGAGGGTTAGGGTGAGGTGGTTAGGGGATGAGGGGGTGAGTGGGTGCGGGGGTGAGGGGGAGTCAGGGTGAGTGAGGGTGTGTGAGGGTGGGTGAGGGTGAGTGACGATGTGTGAGGGTGAGAGGGTGTGAGGTGTATGAGGGTGAGGGTGTGAGGGTGAGGGGGTGTGAGGGAGAGGGGGTGTGGGGGTTTGAGGGGGTGAGGGTGAGTGAAGGTGAGAGGGTTGTGAGGGTTAGGGGTGTGTGAGGGTGAGGGTGTGAGGGTGAGGGGGTGTGAGGGTGAGGGGTGTGAGGGTGAGGGAGGGTGAGGGTGACGGGGTGGGGGTGAAGGGGTGTGAGTATGAGGGGGTGTGAGGGTAAGGGTGTGTGAGGGTGAGGGTGTGTGAGGGTCAGGGGTGTGGGGGTGAGGGTACATGAGGGTCTGTGAGGGTGAGAGGGTGTTTGAGGGTGTGTGTGAGGCTGAGGGTGTCTGAGGGTGAGTGTGTGTGAGAGTGAGGGTGTGAGGGTGATGGGGTGTGAGGGTGAGAGTGTGTGTGAGGGTGAGATGGTGTGTGAGGGTCATAAGGTGTGTGAGGGTGAGAGGGTGAGTGAGGATATGTGAGGGTGAGGGTTTAGGGGTAAGAGGGTGAGGGGTGTAAGGGGATGTGGGGGTGAGTGGGTGTGTGAGGGTGAGAGGGTGTGTGAGGGTGAGAGAAGGTGAGGGTGTGTTAGGGAGAGGGTGTGTGAGGGTGAGGGTGTGTGAAGGGGTGTGAGGGTGAGGGTGAGGGGGTGTGAGGGTGAGGGGATGTGAGGATGTGTGGGGGTGTGAGGGGGTGAGTGAGGGTGAGAGGGTTGTGAGGGTGAGGTGGGTGAGGGGGTGAGGGGGTGAGGGTATGATGGTGAGTGAGCATGAGTGAGGGTGTGTGAGTGTGAGGGAGTGTGAGGGTGAGGGTGTGAGGGTGAGGGGGTGTGAGGTTGAGGGGTTGTGAGGGTGAAAGGGTGTGTGAGGGTGAGAGGGTGTGTGAGGGTGAGAGGGTGAGTGAGGGTGTGTGAGGGTGAGGGTGAGGGTGTGGGGGTGTGAGGGTGAAGGTGAGGGGGTGTGAGCATGAGGGGGTGAGAGGGTGTGTGAGGGTGAGAGGGTGTGTGAGGGTGAGAGGGTGAGTGAGGGTGTGAGGGTGTGAGGGTGAGTGAGGATGAGAGGGTTGTGAGGGTGAGGGGACAGGGTATGAGGGTGTGAGGATGTGAGGGTATGTGAGGGTGAGGGGGTATGAGGGTGTGAGGGTGAGGGTGGAGGGGTGTGAGGGTGAGGGGGTGTGAGGTTGAGAGGGTGTGTGATGGTGAGAGGGTGTGTGAGGGTGAGAGGGTGAGTGAGGGTGAGGGAGTGTGAGGGTGAAGTTGAAGGGGTTTGAGGGTGAGGGTGTGAGGGAGGGTGAGGGGATGTGAGGGTGAAGGGATGTGAGGGTGAGGGGATGTGAGGGTGAGGGGGTATAAGGGTGAAAGGGTGTGTGAGGGTGAGAGGGTGTGTGAGGGTTAGAGGGTGAGTGGGGGTGAGAGAGTGTGTAAGGGTGAGGGTGTGTGAGAGTGAGGGTGTGTGAGGGTGAGCGAGTGTGAGGGGGTGTGAGGGTGAGGGGGTTCGAGGGTGAGGGGGTGTAAGGGGGTGTGACAGTGTGAGGGTGAGGGGGCGTGAGGGTGTGTAGGTGAGGGGGTGTGAGGGGGTGTGGGGGTGTGAGGGTGAGGGTGTGTGGGAATGAAGGTGAGGGTGTGTGAGAGTGAGGGTGTGTGTGAGGGTGAGGGGTGTGAGGGTGTGGGAGTGTGGGGGTGTGAGGGGGAGTGAGGGTGAGGGAGTGTGAGGTGGAGGGTGTGGGGTTGTGAGGGGGAGGGTGTGAGGGTGAGTGGCTGTGAGGGTGAGGGGGTGAGGGGGTGTGAGGGTGTATGAAGGTGAGGGAGGGTGAGGGTGACAGGGTGAGGCTGTTTGAGGGTGAATCAGTGTGAGGGTGAGGGGGTGTGAGGGGGTGCAGGTTTGTGACAGGGTGTGTGAGGGTGTGAGGGTGTGTGAGGGTGTGTGAGGGTGTGAGGGTGGGGGTGTGTGAGGGTGAGAGGGTGTGTGAGGGCTAGAGGGTGTGTGAGGGTGAGAGGGGGAGTGAGGGTGAGAGGGGGAGTGAGGGTGTGTGAGGGTGAGGGTGTGGGGGTATGATGGTGAGGGGGTGTGAGGGTGAGGGGGAGAGGGCGTGTGAGGGTGTGTGAGGGTGAGGGTGTGTGAGGGTGAGAGGGTGAGGGGTGTGATGGTGAGTGAGTGTGTGTGAGGGTGAGTGAGGGTGTGCGAGGGTGTGTGCAGGTGTGTGAGGGTGTGTGAGGGTGGGAGTGTGTGAGGGTGAGGAGGTGTGAGGGTGTGTGAGGGTGAGGGGGTGTGGGGGTGTGAAGGTGAGGGGGTGTGAGGGGGTGTGGGGATGTGAGGGTGAGGGGGAGTGAGGGTGAGGGTGTGTGAGGGTGAGGGTGTGTGTGAGGGTGTGGGGTGCGAGAGTGTGGGGGTGTGAGGGTTAGGGGGGTGATGGTGAGGGGGTGAGGGGTGAGGGGGTGGGGTTGTGAGGGTATGGGTGTGGGGTTCTGAGGGTGAGGGGGTGTGAGGGTGTGAGGGTGAGGGTGTGTGAGGGTGAGGAGGTGTGAGGGTGAGGGAGGGTGAGGGTAACAGGGGTGAGGGGGGGTGCAGGTGAAGGTAAGGATGTGTGAGGGTGAGGGTGTGTGAGCGTGAGAGGGTGTGTCAGTGTGTGTGGGGGTGAGGGTATGAGGGGTGTGAGGGTGTGTGAGGGTGTCAGGGTGAGGAGGTGTGAGGGTGAGGGGGTGAGAGGGTGTGTGAGGGTGAGAGGGTGAGTGAGGGCGTTATAGGGTGAGGGTCTGGAGGTGTGAGGTTGAGGGTGTGTGAGGGTGAGAGGGTGTGTGAGGGTGAGAGTGTGTGTGAGGGTGAGTGGAGGTGAGGGTGTGTGATGGTGAGGGTGTGTGAGGGTGAGGGGTGTGAGTGGGTGTGAGGGTGAGGGGGTGTGAGGGTGAGGGAGGGAGAGGGTGACAGGGTGAGGGTGTGTGAGGGTGAGGGTGTATGAGGGTGAGGGGGTGTGAGGGTGAGAAGGGGTGTGAGGGTTTGTGAGGGTGTGAGGGTGAGGCGGTGTGAGGATGAGGGGTGTGAGAGTGAGAGGGTGTGTGATGGTGAGAGGGTGTGTGAGGGTGAGAGGGTGTGAGGGTGTTTGAGGGTGAGGGTGTGGGTGTGTGAGGGTGAGGGTGTATGAGGGTGAGGGGGTGTGAGGAAGTGTGAGGGTGAGGGGGTGTGAGGGTGAGGGGGTGCGAGGGTGAGGATGTTAGGGAGTATGAGGGGATGTGAGGGTGAGGGGGTGTTAGGATGAGAGGGTGTGTGAGGGTGAGAGGGTGTGTGACGGTGAGGGTGTGTGAGGGTGAGGATGAGGGGGTGTGAGGGTGAGGGGGTGTGAGATTGAGGGGGTATGAGGGTGAGGAGGTGTGTGAGGGTGAGGGGGTGAGGGTGAGGAGGTGTGAGTGTACGGGGTGTGAGGTAGAGGGGTTGTGGGGGGTGTGAGGGGGTGAGGGTGAGTGAGGGTGAGAGGGTTAGGGTGAGGTGGTGAGGGGGTGAGGGGGTGAGGGGGAGTCAGGGTGAGTGAGGGTGTGTGAGGGTGGGTGAGGGTGAGTGACGATGTGTGAGGGTGAGAGGGTGTGAGGTGTATGAGGGTGAGGGTGTGAGGGTGAGGGTGTGTGAGGGAGAGGGGGTGTGGGGGTTTGAGGGGGTGAGGGTGAGTGAAGGTGAGAGGGTTGTGAGGGTTAGGGGTGTGTGAGGGTGAGGGTGTGAGGGTGAGGGTGTGTGAGGGTGAGGGGTGTGAGGGTGAGGGAGGGTGAGGGTGATGGGGTGAGGGTGAAGGGGTGTGAGTGTGAGGGGGTGTGAGGGTAAGGGTGTGTGAGGGTGAGGGTGTGTGAGGGTCAGGGGTGTAGGGGTGAGGGTACGTGAGGGTCTGTGAGGGTGAGAAGGTGTATGAGGGTGTGTGTGAGGCTGAGGGTGTCTGAGGGTGAGTGTGTGTGAGAGTGAGGGTGTGAGGGTGATGGGGTGTGAGGGTGAGAGGGTGTGTGAGGGTAAGATGGTGTGTGAGAAGGTGTGTGAGGGTCATAAGGTGTGTGAGGGTGAGAGGGTGAGTGAGGGTATGTGAGGGTGAGGGTTTAGGGGTAAGAGGGTGAGGGTTGTAAGGGGATGTGGGGGTGAGTGGGTGTGTGAGGGTGAGAGGGTGTGTGAGGGTGAGAGACGGTGAGGGTGTGTTAGGGAGAGGGTGTGTGAGGGTGAAGGTGTGTGAAGGGGTGTGAGGGTGAGGGGGTGTGAGGGTGAGGGGATGTGAGGGTGTGTGGGGGTGTGAGGGGCTGAGTGAGGGTGAGAGGGTTGTGAGGGTGAGGTGGGTGAGGGTGTGAGGGGGTGAGGGTATGATGGTGAGTGAGCATGAGTGAGGGTGTGTGAGGGTGAGGGAGGGTGAGGGTGTGAGGGTGAGGGGGTGTGAGGGTGAGGGGTTGTGAGGGTGAAAGGGTGTGTGAGGGTGAGCGGGTGTGTGAGGGTGAGAGGGTGAGTGAGGGTGAGGATGTGGGGGTGTGAGGGTGGAGGTGAGGGGGTGTGAGCGTGAGGGGGTGAGAGGGTGTGTGAGGGTGAGAGGGTGTGTGAGGGTGAGAGGGTGTGTGAGGGTGTGTGAGGGAGAGGGTGTGTGAGGGTGTGTGAAGAGGTGTGAGGATGAGGATGAGGGGTGTGAGGGTGAGGGGGTGTGAGGGTGAGGGGTTGTGAGGGTGAGGGTGTGTGGGGATGTGAGGGGTTGAGTGAGGTTGTGAGGGTTGTGAGGGTGAGGTGGGTGAGGGTGTGAGGGGGTGAGGGTATGATGGTGAGTGAGCATGAGTGAGGGTGTGTGAGTGTGAGGGAGTGTGAGGGTGAGGGTGTGAGGGTGAGGGGGTGTGAGGTTGAGGGGTTGTGAGGGTGAAAGGGTGTGTGAGGGTGAGAGGGTGTGTGAGGGTGAGAGGGTGAGTGAGGGTGTGTGAGGGTGTGGGGGTGTGAGGGTGAAGGTGAGGGGGTGTGAGCATGAGGGTGTTAGAAAGGCGACCCGGGGAGACAGAAGATGTCTGACTGACCACCCCTAGGTCCACCCCTCCGTTGAGGAGTAGCCGAGCGTTTACCGAGAGGCCTCCTGAATGAGGGTCCTCTCCTAGGATCGTACAGCAGAGTAATCACAACACTACAAACGGACACCACACAGGAGGTCAAGTTCTCAAACTTTATAAGTAGTAAACGGTTGCTGGTTCTTGGCAGTATGTACAAGCAGATCGAGGGATCTGGAAAGTCTCGTAAAGGGGGGTAAGGTAGCGGGACTGTCTTACTCTGGGCGGAGGAAGGGATACCCTACGCACAGCTCTCAATCCTCGAGCTGGGGGGTTCCGAGCGGTTCGAGCCGCGGCAGTGCCAGCAGGCTAACAAGATGGTTCAGCAAGGGAGGCCGCGGCAGCGCCAGCAGGCTCTCAGATGGTTCAGCAAGGTAGGCCGCGGCAGCGCCAGCAGGCTAACAAGATGGTTCAGCAAGGTAGGCCGCGGCAGCGCCAGCAGGCTCTCAGGTGGTTCAGCAAGGTAGGCCGCGGCAGCGCCAGCAGGCTCTCAGATGGTTCAGCAAGGTAGGCCGCGGCAGCGCCAGCAGGCTCTCAGGTGGTTCAGCAAGGTAGGCCGCGGCAGCGCCAGCAGGCTCTCAGATGGTTCAGGTTACAGGAAGGATGAGTTCGTCTGGTGTCGGCCGTGACAGCGTCAGCAGGGCTTCCAGTCCAGGATACAACTGAAGACCTGATCCAGGGCTGGCCCAGATATAGGTCTGGAGGTCTTTGAAGTCCGGACCCTCGCGCCTGGGGGTCAGAGGGGTCGGGATGAAGGTGTCCAGACACCCAGCAGGGGGGTGGAGCCAGCGCCCAGGGAGGCCGGAGGGCAATCGATACCAGGCGTCCGGGGACGGCTGGAGGGCCATCGAAACTCCTCTCCCTCCGGGATCTGTCGAGTGGCCACTCGACCACCTGGGTGGATCTTGGCGCCTCCATGTCTGGGCTTCGCTGGGGCCGAGGATGGGGCCGAGGCCACGTGGTAGTGACGTGGTGGGCCCAAGATGGAGTCGGGCACAGCCTCGTGCTTAGGTCGTGATGGGCCTACGCTGGGGCCAGGCCGATGATGGGGGATCCGGGATGGTAGCCGGATCTGTGGTGTTGGGGCGTGCAGGGTCGGGCAGAAGGGGCCGCCCGAGGTCCGGAGGAGGGCTGATGTCGTCCTGGGCCCGCCATGCGGGAGGGGTAGGACCACGCCATGAGGCCGGGTCCAACACGCGTCCCCCTCAGCTGAAGGCAGGGGAGAGTCACCCACTTTCTTGGGGATTCTCCTCGCCGAGGCGGAAGAATCTGGACAGGCCGTCGGCATTGGCGTGGTCGTTGCCAGGGCAATGCTCCACAGTGAAATCCATCCCCTGCAGAGAGATGGACCAGCGCAGCAGTTTCGGGTTTTCTCCCCGCATCTGCATCAACCACCGCAGGGGCCGGTGGTCGGTCTGGACTCGGAAGTGGGTGCCGAAGAGGTAGGGCCGGAGCTTCTTGAGGGCCCACACCACGGCAAAGGCTTCCCTCTCGATGGTGCTCCACCGTTGTTCTCTTGCCAGGAGGCGGCGGCTGATGAAGGCCACAGGCCGGTCGATTCCTTCGGGGTTAACTTGTGACAGGACCGCCCCGATGCCGTGCTCCGAGGCGTCTGTTTGGACTACAAACTCTCTGCTGTAGTCGGGGGCCTGGAGCACAGGGGCAGTGCACATGGCAGTCTTTAAAGTCTCAAAGGCTGTTTGGCACGCAGGGGTCCAGTGCACCTTCTGGGGTAATTTCTTTGAGGTCAGTTCGGTGAGGGGCCCCACAATGCTCCCGTAGTCTTTTATAAACCGCCGATAGTATCCGGTGAGCCCCAGGAATGCTCGGACGGCGGTCTGGGTGACCGGGGGCTCCCAGGCCCGGATGGCGTCTACCTTTGGTTGGAGGGGAGCTACTTGACCGCTCCCCACTTGGTGTCCTAGATAGGTCACGGACCCTTGGCCTATCTGGCATTTGCTGGCTTTGATTGTTAGTCCGGCCCGCCGGAGGGCCGTCAGGACCTCCCAGAGGTGGGATAGGTGCTCATTCCAGTGAAGGCTGTAAACCGCAATGTCATCTAGATAGGCGGCGCTGTATTCTTCTAGTCCGGCCAGCACCTGATTCACTAGCCTCTGGAAGGTGGCCGGCGCATTGTTCATGCCGAAGGGCATCACTTTGAAGTGATAGTGGCCATCTGGCGTCGAGAAGGCCGATCGCTCTTGTGCGCCAGGGGTGAGGCCGATCTGCCAATACCCCGCCGTGAGATCGAAGGTGCTGAGGTATCTGGCAGCCCCTAGGCGATCGATCAGTTCATCCGCCCTGGGGATGGGATGTGCGTCGGTCCTGGTGACGGCATTCAGTCCCCGGTAATCAACACAGAACCGGAGCTCGGGCGCTGTTCCGGGGGTGGCGGCTTTCGGGACCAGGACAACGGGACTGGCCCAGGGACTGTTGGAGGGCTCGACTACCCCCAGGGCCAACATCTTGGCCACCTCGGATTGGATGCAGGCCCGAACTCGGTCGGGCACTCGAAAAGCTCGTTGTTTCACAGGGGGGCTGTCTCCGGTGTCTACATCGTGGACACACCACCGGGTGACCCCCGGCGTGAGGGAAAACAGATCCGCAAACTGCCCCAGCAGCTTCCGGCAGTCTTGTTGCTGCTCTGGGGTCAGGGTAGGGGAGAGCCGGACCCCTTCGAAGGAGCCGTCTTTCTCGGTGGTGCTGAGGAGATCTGGGAGTGGCTCAGAGTCGTCTTCTGCTCCGTCATCGGTCGCCAGCAGCAGACTCAGTTCAGTGCGTGCAAAGTGCGGTTTGAGCCGGTTAGCGTGTAGAACCCGGAGGGGGTTCCTGGGGGATTCCATGTCTACCAGGTAGGTGACGGGGCTCTTGCGCTCCACCACCTTGAAGGGCCCCGTCCATTTGTCCTGGAGGGCACACGGCTCAACCGGGGACATGACCCAGACTTGCTGGCCCGGCTCGAACTCGATGGACGAGGCGTTCTGGTCATACCAGCGTTTCATGTCCTCTTGGCTGGCTTCCAGGTTGGCCTCGGCAAGTTCCCTGAACTTCCGAGTCTGATTGCGGAGTGTCAGGAGGTACCGGTAGACATCCGGTGGGGCATCTCGAACTGCTGCCTCCCAGCCTTCCTTGACCAGGCTCAGGGGGCCTCGAACTGGGTGTCCGTACAAGAGTTCGAACGGGCTGAACCCCAGGGACTTCTGGGATACCTCGCGGTAGGCGAACAGGAGGCAGGGCAGCAGGACATCCCATTTGCGCCGGAGGGGCTCTTCGAGGCCCTTGATCATTCCCTTCAGTGTCCTGTTAAAGCGTTCCACAAGTCCATTTCCCTGGGGATGATACGGGGTGGTGAACTTATATGCGACCCCGCACTGTTGCCATAGGGACCGCATATGCTTCGAGATGAAGTTGGACCCCCGATCACTCACGACTTCTCGGGGGAAGCCGACTCGGGAGAAGATGCTCATGAGGGCTCGGCCCACCACGGGGGCCGTGATGGTTCGGAGAGGGATGGCCTCAGGATAGCGGGTGGCGTGGTCCACCAGGACGAGGATGAAGCGGTGCCCCTGCGAGGTGCGAGGGTCCAGGGGCCCTACGATGTCTATTCCCACTTGCTCGAAGGGGGTGGTTACCACAGGGAATGGCTGGAGCGGGGCTTTGACTTTCCCCCCGCTCTTCCCGCTGGCTTGGCAGGTCGGGCAGGTCCTGCAGTGGTTCTGGATATCAGTGCGCATTTTTGGCCAGTAGAAATGGGTCACCAGGCGGCTGTACGTTTTGTCCTGCCCCAGGTGCCCGGCGAGGGGCACGTCATGTGCTAAGTTCAGGAGGAAGTCTCTGAACCGGAGGGGTACAACCAGCACCCGGCCGGCCCCTAGCTCGGCAATCTTCTGCTCACTGTAAAGGAGGTCGTTGTCCCAGTAGACCCAGTGGGACCCCGCGGGGTCTCCAGCGGCTTGCGTAGCGGCTTGCTGTCGCATCCCCTCGAGGGAGGGGCAGGTTTTCTGTTCCTGCCGGAACTGTTCGCGGGTGGGGCCACCTTCTTGGTGCTATTGAGCGAGTTCTGGGAGGTGGTTGAGCTCGGTGAGATCTTCTTGGTCGGGCCCTTGGGGGCCGGGCTCGGTGTCGGCGTCCTCGGGGCCGACGGATGGCGGAGGTGCGGGCCATTCTGGCTCCTCCGTTGGAGCGTCCCCCGCTGGGGCGGAGGCTCGGGCGGACATGGAGCGGGTGGTCGCACAGACCCACTCGGGAAGGCCTAGCATCCCCAGATGCTCTCTCCTCTCGACGCCAGCCCATGGGGAACTTTCCAGGTCGTTCCCAAGGAGGCAGTCCACGGGGGCATCGTCGCGGACAGTCACTTTCAGCACGCCCGACACTCCCCCCCACTCGAAGGGTATGCGGGCCATCTGACACAAAGTTTCGGAGTTATCTGCGGATCGGACTGGGCACAGGACGTTGGGAAGGATCTGTTCCGGGGTCACCAGATGGCAGCGGACCGCTGTCACGCTGGCCCCAGTGTCACGGAGGGCTTCGGTCCGGCGACCATTGATGGTGACCCACTGGCGGTACTTCTGGGTGTTGCCGGGGATCGGCCCTCGGGGGATCATGTCTTGAGCACCCAGGCAGGCTAAGGTCATGGCGGCGGGCTCCCACTCGGCCTGCTCGTGGTCGTCATCTTCTTCCTCACTTCTTTCTTCACCTAGGGCAGCTGCCGCGATCTGGCGGGCTGGGGGCCCGGTGGTGCCGGGTCGCTGGTTCATCGGGCAGAGGGGGTCATTTGCGTAATGACCCTGTCGCTGGCATCTGTGGCACGTAACGTTCGGGCGGGGCCCCGGCCTGGCTGGGGGGCCCCCTCTCCGGCCCAGGGGTGGCGACGTGGAGGTAGGGGATGACCCCTGGGGGGCGTCTTGACCCCGGCTCTGGCCTACTCCGCCACCTCGTGGTCGGTGGTTTCCCGGGGACCCCCGGCCGTAATCTCCCATCGTGTTCCGGGGAACTCGGGTGCTGGCCCATCGGTATGCCTCGACAGTGAGTTTTCGTGGCTCAGTCAATTTGCTGTCGAGGGGTGCTGTCGGAGTTCGACGAAACAGTTATTGGACAGGTGTTCCCATAGAATGAGGTCGACCAACTGCTGGTAGGTGGTGACCTGGCAGCCCCGAGTCCACCCCTCGAAGGCTCTACTGTAATAGTTCACGTATTCCACCCACGTGGTACCGGGGATTTTTTTACAGTCTCGGAATCGCTGCCGGTACATCTCGGGGGTGAGTCCATAGCGAGTGAGGAGGGCGGTCTTCATGTGCTCGTACGAGGTCCTCTCGGTATCAGGGAGCTCCAGCAGGGCGTCTCTCCCTTCGTTGATAAACTTCCCCCACAGGCCGGCGCCCCAGTCCTTGAGGGGTACTCGATGGGCGGCAATGGCGACCTCGTAAGCTTTGAACCACTGCTGGATGTCGTCGTTCTTATAGTACTCTTTGACGACATCCTTGGGTATGTGCACCTTCGTGTCCACCGGGGGAGGTGAGGTCCTACCCCCGGAGGTGGCAGTCTCGTTTGCCTTGGCTTTGAATTCTAGTTCTTTGAGGACGCGCTCGTGCTCGAGCAGGAGTTTCTTCTCCTCGAGGTCTCTTTGTCTTCGCTTTTCTTCTAGGTCTCCTTCTAGCCGTAGCTGCTCGAGGGCTAGCTTCCTTTCTGCCAGTTGGATCTCTCCTTCTTGTTTGAGTCGAGCAAGCTCCAACTCGTGGAGCCGGTTCCTCTCTCGTTCTCGGGCGTCTTCGTGGGAGAGGCCCGTGTTTGGGTTTGCGGGTCTTTCTCCCGCTGGGTTCGGCTGGGCCTCCGGGCCTCCGTTCGGGCCCGGGTTATCTTCCCTCGGAGGTGGCGCCTCACCGGCGTCCACCCAGGCCTGCAGGGCCGATTTGAAATCTTCTTTGGTGCTTAAGCCAGTGGTAGCGATGCCTAGATCTTTGCAGAATTGCTTCAGCTTCTTGTGACTGTAGTCTTCCATCTTCTCCTTCTGGAATTCTGTGCTCATGGTCGCAGTGGGTTTTTCTGGGTAGCGAGTGAATCACTCTCTGTACGATCTGCGTGGGCTCGGATCCCACCGCTGCCACCAATGTTAGAAAGGCGACCCGGGGGAGACAGAAGATGTCTGACTGACCACCCCTAGGTCCACCCCTCCGTCGAGGAGTAGCCGAGCGTTTACCGAGAGGCTTCCTGAATGAGGGTCCTCTCCTAGGATCGTACAGCAGAGTAATCACAACACTACAAACGGACACCACACAGGAGGTCAAGTTCTCAAACTTTATAAGTAGTAAACGGTTGCTGGTTCTTGGCAGTATGTACAGGCAGATCGAGGGATCTGGGAAGTCTCGTAAAGGGGGTAAGGTAGCGGGACTGTCTTACTCTGGGCGGAGGAAGGGATACCCTACGCACAGCTCTCAATCCTCGAGCTGGGGGGTTCCGAGCGGTTCGAGCCGCGGCAGCGCCAGCAGGCTAACAAGATGGTTCAGCAAGGTAGGCCGCGGCAGCGCCAGCAGGCTCTCAGATGGTTCAGCAAGGTAGGCCGCGGCAGCGCCAGCAGGCTCTCAGATGGTTCAGCAAGGTAGGCCGCGGCAGCGCCAGCAGGCTCTCAGGTGGTTCAGCAAGGTAGGCCGCGGCAGCGCCAGCAGGCTCTCAGATGGTTCAGGTTACAGGAAGGATGAGTTCGTCTGGTGTCGGCCGTGACAGCGTCAGCAGGGCTTCCAGTCCAGGATACAACTGAAGACCTGATCCAGGGCTGGCCCAGATATAGGTCTGGAGGTCTTTGAAGTCCGGACCCTCGCGCCTGGGGGTCAGAGGGGCCGGGATGAAGGTGTCCAGACACCCAGCAGGGGGGTGGAGCCAGCGCCCAGGGAGGCCGGAGGGCGATCGATACCAGGCGTCCGGGGACGGCTGGAGGGCCATCGAAACTCCTCTCCCTCCGGGATCTGTCGTGTGGCCACTCGACCACCTGGGTGGATCTTGGCGCCTCGATGTCTGGGCTTCGCTGGGGCCGAGGCTGGGGCCGAGGCCACGTGGTCGTGACGTGGTGGGCCCAAGATGGAGTCGGGCACGGCCTCTTGCTTAGGTCGTGATGGGCCTACGCTGGGGCCAGGCCGATGATGGGGGATCCGGGATGGTAGCCGGATCTGTGGTGTTGGGGCGTGCAGGGTCGGGCAGAAGGGGCTGCCCGAGGTCCGGAGGAGGGCTGATGTCGTCCTGGGCCTGCCATGCGGGAGGGGTAGGACCACGCCATGAGGCCGGGTCCAACAGAGGGGGTGAGAGGGTGTGTGAGGGTGAGAGGGTGAGTGAGGGTGAGGGTGTGAGGGTGTGAGGGTGAGTGAGGATGAGAGGGTTGTGAGGGTGAGGGGACAGGGTATGAGGGTGTGAGGATGTGAGGGTGTGTGAGGGTGAGGGGGTGTGAGGGTGTGAGGGTGAGGGGGTGAGGGGGTGTGAGGGTGAGGGGGTGTGAGGTTGAGAGGGTGTGTGATGGTGAGAGGGTGTGTGAGGGTGAGAGGGTGAGTGAGGGTGAGGGAGTGTGAGGGTGAATTTGAAGGGGTTTGAGGGTGAGGGTGTGAGGGAGGGTGAGGGGATGTGAGGGTGAAGGGATGTGAGGGTGAGGGGATGTGAGGGTGAGGGGGTATAAGGGTGAAAGGGTGTGTGAGGGTGAGAGGGTATGTGAGGGTTAGAGGGTGAGTGGGGGTGAGAGAGTGTGTAAGGGTGAGGGTGTGTGAGAGTGAGGGTGTGTGAGGGTGAGGGAGTGTGAGGGGGTGTGAGGGTGAGGGGGTTCGAGGGTGAGGGGGTGTAAGGGGGTGTGACAGTGTGAGGGTGAGGGGGTGTGAGGGTGTGTAGGTGAGGGGGTGTGAGGGGGTGTGGGGGTGTGAGGGTGAGGGTGTGTGGGAGTGAAGGTGAGGGTGTGTGAGAGTGAGGGTGTGTGTGAGGGTGAGGGGTGTGAGGGTGTGGGAGTGTGGGGGTGTGAGGGGGAGTGAGGGTGAGGGAGTGTGAGGTGGAGGGTGTGGGGTTGTGAGGGGGAGGGTGTGAGGGTGAGTGGCTGTGAGGGTGAGGGGTGAGGGGGTGTGAGGGTGTATGAAGGTGAGGGAGGGTGAGGGTGACAGGGTGAGGGTGTTTGAGGGTGAATCAGTGTGAGGGTGAGGGGGTGTGAGGGGGTGCGGGTTTGTGACAGGGTGTGTGAGGGTGAGGGTGTGAGGGTGTGTGAGGGTGTGTGAGGGTGTGAGGGTGAGGGTGTGTGAGGGTGAGAGGGTGTGTGAGGGCTAGAGGGTGTGTGAGGGTGAGAGGGGGAGTGAGGGTGAGAGGGGGACGCTTTTTTCTGCATCTGGCAGCTAGCGCGAGGACGGAGTGATTGTGAATACCAGCACCAACAGCCTACCTCTCGCGGTACCCGCTCCGCGGGTCCCGCTTCGTGTGGGGTGGAATCAGGAACCTCAGCTTCACGACGGTGTCCTGTGAAGGCGAGTGACAGGCGGGGCTGCGAGCGAGAGCAGGCGCTGGAGCGGGACTACTGCTCCCAGGAGCGCTTGCCTGCCCGAATTGAGAGCACCTGGGCCGCTCTCCCTGTCTGCTCCTCCCCCTCCCTTGGACTTTAAAACTCTTGCGCTTTGGATCTTCATTGGGATGCTTTTTTCTGCATCTGGCAGCTAGCGCGAGGACGGAGTGATTGTGAATACCAGCACCAACAGCCTACCTCTCGCGGTACCCGCTCCGCGGGTCCCGCTTCGTGTGGGGTGGAATCAGGAACCTCAGCTTCACGACGGTGTCCTGTGAAGGCGAGTGACAGGCGGGGCTGCGAGCGAGAGCAGGCGCTGGAGCGGGACTACTGCTCCCAGGAGCGCTTGCCTGCCCGAATTGAGAGCACCTGGGCCGCTCTCCCTGTCTGCTCCTCCCCCTCCCCTGGACTTTAAAACTCTTGCGCTTTGGATCTTCATTGGGACGCTTTTTTCTGCATCTGGCAGCTAGCGCGAGGACGGAGTGATTGTGAATACCAGCACCAACAGCCTACCTCTCGCGGTACCCGCTCCGCGGGTCCCGCTTCGTGTGGGGTGGAATCAGGAACCTCAGCTTCACGACGGTGTCCTGTGAAGGCGAGTGACAGGCGGGGCTGCGAGCGAGAGCAGGCGCTGGAGCGGGACTACTGCTCCCAGGAGCGCTTGCCTGCCCGAATTGAGAGCACCTGGGCCGCTTTCCCTGTCTGCTCCTCCCCCTCCCCTGGACTTTAAAACTCTTGCGCTTTGGATCTTCATTGGGACGCTTTCTTCTGCATCTGGCAGCTAGCGAGGACGGAGTGATTGTGAATACCAGCACCAACAGCCTACCTCTCGCGGTACCCGCTCCGCGGGTCCCGCTTCGTGTGGGGTGGAATCAGGAACCTCAGCTTCACGATGGTGTCCTGTGAAGGCGAGTGACAGGCGGGGCTGCGAGCGAGAGCAGGCGCTGGAGCGGGACTACTGCTCCCAGGAGCGCTTGCCTGCCTGAATTGAGAGCACCTGGGCCGCTCTCCCTGTCTGCTCCTCCCCTTCCCCTTCAGTTGTATACAAATTGTCACTGCCATCACCGCTGCGCGGTAGCGCGCGGTAGCGCCAGGAGAAGCCCGGGACAAGGGCGGGACCGTCTGTGGCCGTCAGGGGCCGTAGGAGGCCGGGCTGGGCCTGGTTATTGTCATTTTTTTAAAAAAATTGTTTGTATATGCTTTTGTTTTCTAATTATTTACTCTCTTGTTTGCTGTCCACTGTTTCGCTGTTGCCAGCAGTGTATTAAGGTATTAATATCGGGTTAGACAGCATAACTTGCCTTTTTTAGATATGAGTCAATCAGCCCCCCCAGGTGTGGGCATTTCTGTACTTTGCCCACTCGATAAATTTTTTTTAAAAAACACCAAGGAAGTAGATATGGATCTCCTCCTTGCAGAGAGAAGAGCTGAGCGACGACGCTCAATTGAGCAACTGAAGAAAATCCAACTGCCCACCTCCTTAGACTCAAACCTCACTCAGGTTACGGATGCCCGAGGGTTGAGTTCTATTGAGGATGATGTTACTGATATTAACCAAATCCCCAGTATATTTAGGTTTCCCATTATCTCCCCGCCATGTGTTAGTGCAACCAGTGGAGGCCAGTTAGTTTGCACTCCCATTGATCACTCTAGCTTTGTTGATACAAACATCCCTGATATCCAAACCACGGATTTTGATCCATGTCCTACGCTGCCCAACTCGTCACTGGTTTGCATTGAACCAGGCGAGAATTTACCCCCAATGAGTGTGTGTGACGTTGGTACCAAGTCTGATGAGGCAAAGAGGGTTGTGCGTTCTCCACCCAGAAAAAGAAGGAGAAAGGGTGGGGTAAAAAGGAAGGGCCAAAGTTGTCAGATATTACCATCACCCCCACCCAATGTTATCCCTGACCAACTGATTCCACCTCATGTAGAGTTACCGTTGCCAGACTTACAAAATACGGCTACTCCTGATTTAGCTACTGAAGGGTTCAATGAGGTGCCTTATGCCATTATAGAGAAGCTCATCAAATCATATATGTTACCTCTGCTGGAGCGCGTTAGGATAATGAGTGACAAATTGGATCGCCTAATGGCGTCCACCGAGCTAACACAACCCTCCAGCTCTGTAAAGGACAAGGGTCCATCCACTAATCCACAAGGTATTATTCAAGCGGCTGGTAATATAATTACTACCACCAGTCAACATCCTAATTCTACAACTAATGTAGCCACTACCTCAAACAAAGCATCGGCTTTGGCTGTTAAACCCCCTAGACCAGCTAGCACGGCCAAAGCTAATCCTAGGGTGGTTGTCAATAAACCACCCTCAAAGGGAGCAGTGCAACAACCAAAGAAAGGGGAGGTCAAATCTGTTACCTCTAATAGTAAACCTCACAAACCCATACCACGGAGGTATAATGTGGACCTGCCACCGGATTCCATGAATTATGTTATAGTAATGACGGGTGTGCCACCAGTTTCGGAAGGGGACCGGGAAAATAATGAAAGCCTAAAAAATAAAGTCATCTTCTGGCTAAAAACAAACAGACCCCTTCCTGCACATCTCAACGGGGACATTGTCTCGGTCAGAAGATGTCAATGGGTAGGGGTTCGCCCTAAGGATATAGAGGGAGACATAGTGATTATTAACTTTAGGGACAATAGAGTAGTATCCCATATCTCAGATTGGTTTGTAGGGAGAAACGAGGGAGGGGTTTCTACTAGGAACCTTAGTTACTTTTATCCTGAGACCCTGATTAATCTAACTGAACAACCCCCTGTCAAAAACAACAAAAGTCTCCTCAAATGGTCCAACTTTACATCTAGCTTCCATGGACCCCAAATTAACCCTGAGGCACAGTACCGCTCTTACATTCAATCTAGCTACAACTGTCCTCCTCAAACACCAGGTTGGGCTAAAATTAAACCCCAACCTCCTGGCCCCCCAGCCTTATGGAATTTTCCTCTTTCTAATAAGTCCCTGTACCCTTTAGCTCCCACCACCCCTGTTTTTCCACCGTTCCAACAGGCTCCAAATTTTTACCTAGCATATTACTATCCATCTAGCCTTAAGTCTAAAGAGTATTGGAGCATCCCGTTGAGAAACCTCTATGACCCCCTATCAGGGTTTTCGACAAACGATTGACCAGCTTTTTCGACAAGGGATGATGAATTTAAATCTGATTATATGGGTGGGGGAGTTGACCTGATTAATTTACCAAACAATACTGGAAGTTTTGATGAACAACCTTGTAATTGTATGGAAGGGGGTACGGTTTACCCAGTGGAGTCAGTCATATTGGATAAAGCATCCATCCTATTGCCTACATTGGACGTCACCACGAAGGGTGTAAACCCAGAGCCAAGTTTTCAGGCCGGGTCAGTGTGTTCGTCAACGGCAGGTGCGATCATAGCTGCCCCTGTGCCTGAAGTATCCCCTCCCCAGTATAACGATTCCCACCCTTTTGAGATAACTAATCTCTGTGATCGAGTGTGTAAAAAGGGTACCGCTATGGGATGTTGGAACATCGCAGGTATTGAATCTCGTATATGTATTCCTGACTGGGTTGAGTTCATCTCTCAAGGAGATATTTGGTGTTTTCAGGAGACATGGGCAACCCTTCCAGTGTATCTCCAAGGTTTTTTGAATTTTAATAAACCAGCGATCAAAGGTTTAAGAGGTCGGGCCATGGGTGGCCTCACAACATGGGTTCGTCAAGCTGCAGGTGTAACTGCCAAAGAAATCTTTATTGACTGTCCTGATATATTGATAGTTAGTATTCGAACATGCAGTGGGTTGGATATAATGCTGATTAACGTATATGCTAGAGGAATCACGGGCGGCAGAGTTTCACCCACCCTTACTTGTTTGGATGATTTTTTAAGTTCTACCATAAATACTGGTCATGTGGTGGTGATGGGTGACCTTAATACCTGCTTTGAACCACTAAGTAAAGACGATGGTTTATTAACCGAAGCAGAGGATTCGACCTGGGGGATACCACAACTTGACATATCCCCGATTAATAAATGGTCCCAAGCAGCCACATATATCAAAGGTCTCTGTTTGAACTGGGGGCTTCGTGCACTCAATGGACGTGTTAGCTCGGACAGGATGGGTAAACACACATTTTTCAATGGCAGACATAGTAGCCGCATTGACTACATTTTAGTTGATATTAAAATGTGGCCTGTGGTTTTGGATATGATTGTTAAACCACGCCAAGAAAGTGACCATGAACCCTTGTTGGCGGAACTGAAGGATTTTAGTTTTGTAGGGCCGGTTGTACGACAGCCTAACCCTGTACAGGAGGCGGTAGTACTTACAAACGACATGAGGAGGGTGCGTTGGCCAAAGGTTTCTGTAGATGTGGAAGCACGCAAAAAGATCAGAGCCCTGGTCTCAAATTCACTGGTAGAAATTGATAAGTGTGATAACCAGGAATTGCTGAACTCAAATATCACAGACATTCATGCTAGCCTGTTTCTGTCCTTAAAATCATTGTTTGTTAAGTTTGTTGCCAACAAGGGGAGAGGGAAGGTCAAGAAACCAGTAAATTGGTTTAATGAAGCCTGCCGAGAGACCCATGTAGATTTGTTTAAAGCTTTAAAATCAAAGAACCCTGCCCTAATTAAAGCTAGTAGAAAGGCTTTTAATGAAGCCAAACGTCATGCCAAAGCTGCCTGGGATGACGAGCGCTGGACGTCACTCGCCGAGGCCTGTGGCTCCAGGAACCTACAGCAGTTCTGGCACCTTCTTAGGTGGGGTCAGTCACAGGATGATCGCCCAAGCCCCGCATCTGTCGAACCACAAAAATGGGTGTCCCACTTTGTGGAACAATTTAGATGCCGCAATACTGCGCAAATTTCTATTAGCTGGCCACTATCGCATGACACACTTGTGTTTTCGGCTAACGAAGTCGAAGCAGTCTTGAAAGCCATCCCTAGGGGAAAAGCGCCTGGTCCAGACTGTATCCCAGCGGATATATTCCAACAGGATCATGACCTATGGGTACCTTACCTAGTGCGTCTGTTAAATGCACTGGCAATGGACGCTAGAGTACCCGACTCCTGGGCTGGCGCTGAAATATTGCCAATTTTTAAGAAGGGCGATCGGTCGGTCCCATCCAACTACCGTCCGATCAGTTTAATAGACGCGGTACAGAAGATCATAACCCGTCTTGTGCTCACTAGGATACAGGCATGGATAGAGGAGCATGACATCCTCACTCCTCTACAAGCCGGGTTTAGACCCCATGTGAGCACCTTGGATCAGGCATTCCGTTTCATGCTTTTGCATTGGAAGACGGTCACCCTGGGCAAAGGCAACCTATACGCGGCCTTCGTGGACCTAAGGTCAGCGTTCGACCTGGTCCCGAGAGCTGGGTTATGGAAATCCCTATTAGATATGGGTATGCCCCCCATCTTGGTACGTCTCATTGTGAACCTTCATGCACAGACCTTTGCATTTGTACGATGGGGAAAACCGGGTGAGGTGACGGAGAACTTTCCAGTGGCTAAAGGTGTCAGGCAAGGCTGCGTTCTGGCACCCACCTTGTTTTCCCTATATATCAATGGGGTTACAAAGTATTATGACAACTTTTCCACGGACGCCCCAAGTTTGGCTGGAGCGCAAATCCCCCTGCTCATGTTCGCTGATGATACTCTCCTGATTTCACGAACAAGGCAGGGTTTGCAGAAAGCACTGTTAAGGTTCGAGGATTTCTGCAGCGAGCATGAGCTGGAGGTGAACGTGTCCAAAACCAAATTTATGGTTTTAAGAGGGCACAAACAAATAAATGCCAGGGTCTCCATGGGGGATACCCCCCTGGAGCAGACAAAACACTTCACTTACCTGGGAGTCACCTTTAGTGAGACTTTGAGCTGGACACATCAGATCGAGCTCATGACCTCGAAGCACCAGCAGTTGGGTGGGGCTTTGATTAAGGAACATAAAGGGTCATTTACAAGGCCAATGTCCCCGCTCCTTAAGATCTATGGTGGCAAGATTTTATCAGCAGTTTTATATGGAGCGGAACTGTGGGGTGGTAGTAATTTGGACCCGCTAAAACATGCCCAAAATAAATTCTTAAGAATGACAACGGGTCTGCCCCAGTCAACTCCATTAATTCCCCTTCTTTATGATCTGGGGTGTCAACCGGTAGAGGACCTAGCAAGACTTCGCCCCCTAACATTCTGGCGTAGTCTCTGGACAACGCCGGAACTCCATCATTATGCAAAAGCTTGCTTGGAGGTAAGAAACAGCTCCGGTGCCACAAATATTGGCTGGTTTAGAGACCTTAAGGCTACCCTGATAGCTTTGGGGTATGGCGACCTGTGGTCCACACCGGAAACAGCCAAATTCCCCTCAAAAAAGGATCTTAAACATAGCTACTGGGAATGGGTGCTACACAACAGGTACTCTAAAACGAGTTCGACTAGCCTTACAGGTCTGTTCATTGTATTTAAGGATGCGCCCAAGCTGGAAAGATATTGGGACTTAATAACAAAACCCGCGGACCGCAAATTATTTTTTCAATTTAGATGCGGTTCACTTCCCCTTGGGGACTTTACCAAAAAGTGGGGTGTAGAAAGGACGGGGTTTTGTCCAAAGTGTCACGGTAGTGGGGAAAACTTGAGTCATTTTTTATATGTGTGCCCACTATACTCTGCCCCAAGAGCCAAATGGCTTAGGCCGGTATGCAGAAATCTAGGCACAAGATCGGCTGGGGAAGCAAATAGAATGTTAAAAACCAATCTGGATCCTCTGATTGTCGTGGGTGTTGCCAAATTTTTGGGGTGGGCCTGGCTGCTTAGAAGTAGGCTCATTAAAAGCAATCTAACGGGGTCTTAATGTTGTGACTTTTGAAATGGAGACCTGTATTTTGTTTATTTATGGTTGTACTTGTGCGTCTCTGTAATTATTGTACATATACGCAAGAAGCTGATTAGTATGTTAATGCTTTAATACTTGTTTTAACTGTTTTATATGTATAAATGTATTTTATGTCTTTTATGATGAACAAATCGAATAAAGACTTCTTGAACTGAGAGGGGGAGTGAGGGTGTGTGAGGGGGAGGGTGTGGGGGTATGATGGTGAGGGGGTGTGAGGGTGAGGGGGAGAGGGTGTGTGAGGGTGAGAGGGTGTGTGAGGGTGAGAAGGTATGTGAGGGTGAAAGGGTGAGTAAGGGTGAGGGTGTGAGGGTGTGTGAGGGTGAGGGTGTGTGAGGGTGTTTGAGGGTGAGGGTGTGAGGGAGGGTGAGGGGGATGTGAGGGTGAGGGGATGTGAGGGTGAGGGGGTGTGAGGGTGAGAGGGTGTGTGATGGTGAGATGGTGTGTGAGGGTGAGAGGGCATGTGAGGGTGAGAGGGTGAGTGAGGGTGTGGGTGTGTGAGGGTGAGCGTGTGTGAGGGTATGTGAGGGTGAGGGTGTGTGATGGTGAGGATGAGGGGGTGTGGGGGTGAGGGGGTGTGAGAGTGAGGGGGTGTGATGGTGAGGAGGTATGTGAGGGGGTGAGGGTGAGCGGGTGTGAGGGTGTGAGGGTGAGGGGGTGTGAGGGTGAGGGTGTATTGGGGGTGTGAGTGGGTGAGAGTGAGTGAGGGTGAGAGGGTTGTGAGGGTGAGGGAGGTGAGGGTGTGAGGGTGAGTGAGGGTGAGTGAGGGTGTGCGAGGATGGGTGAGGGTGTGACAGTATGTGAGTGTTTGTGAGGGTGAGAGGGTGTGAGGGTGTGTGAGGGTGTGGGGGTGTGAGGGTGAGAGGGGGTGTGAGGGTGAGAGGGTGTGTGAGGTTGAGTGAGGCTGTGGGGTGTGAGGGTGAGGGTGAGGGGTGTGAGGGTGAGGGGGTGTGAGGGTGTATGAGGGTGAGAGGGTGCATGAGGGTGAGAGGGTGAGTGAATGTGAGGGTGTGTGAGGTCGTGGGGGCGTGAGGGTATGTGAAGGGGTGTGAGGGTGAGGGAGTGTGAGGGTGAGGGAAGGTGAGGAGATGTTAGAGGATGTGAGGGGTGCGGGTGAGGGGGTAAGAGGGTGTGTGAGGGTTAGAGTGTGTTTGATGGTGAGAGGGTATGTTGGTGTGAGAGGGTGTGTGAGGGTGAGGGTGTGTGAGGGTGAGGGTGTGTGAGGGTGAGGATGAGGGGGTGTGAGTGTGGTATATAAATAAATAATACCGGATCTAGGTTTGACTAGGCATAGCAATAACAGATAGCTCAATAAATAAGAGTCAAGATTCGAGGTAGTAGGAGTTTGCAGGTTTAATACAGCATAAGGACAGGAACAGGACAACCTGCACAGGAATAGGATGGCAGCGCTTGACAGGGGGGCCCCGACAGCTGCCGGGCAGGATCTGGGATGAGCGCGCTCTGGGGAAAGGACTGGCGTAACATTTTAATAACAATACACGAACATATATACTAAAAACAGTTGCATTACACTACATACGATAGGCGGAGCAGTAGGTGTGGTCAATAGCAGTCGTGAAAGATAAGGGTGAAAATGGGTGTAACAGGGGCGTATACATAGACATGTGATGCAAACGTAACAGAATATGTCATAAATGGGGCGGAAACATGGAGGGGGCTACCTAAGGAGCCGGGACCTCTAACCTAATGGTGCGCGCAAACTGACAATGACGTGTTACTAGGAGAAGCTGGGGGCTATGAACTCTGTGCTAGGAGCAGAGACTGAAGTCTGGAGAGTCAGGGCGACATGTACCTAAACAGTATCTAGTATCTGATGTTTAGAGAACATGTTGATATAAACTAAGAGTCAGGAGGGGAGAGGCTAACGGACTCCAAGACTGGAGCATGCATTATTCTACATGTAGTGCGTGATGAAGAATATTAAATGACCATTAAATGCAGTATTTCTCTTACATGGAGACGTAAAGGCTAGACAATGACGGAAACTATTGATGCGATTCAGTAGCTTAGGAATGCAGAGAAGGAGGGCTGGACTGATAACTAGAATCATAACATACTCTTGGCAGACTCAGAGGCAGAGCCAGGCTGAGCCGGGCACTGCGAGGCAGGAAGTAAGTGAAGGGTCGAGGATACAGGTGGGGGCTGTATCGCTCCTCAGCGAGGCTCAGGAGACAGGAGCTGAATCTAGTGTCCGGGCCCTTTTGAGGCCTAGAAACGGGGATTTTACAATGAAATAACGTGCATACTGAGAAACGTGGCAACGTAGCTTTACATAGGCCGGATATTCGTAGTATTCACGAGAACTGGAAACTGGCATACTAGAGATGGACACAACTGTAATTGCGTCTTTAATCGAACATGGGGAATACATATGCATATTAATCATGCACAGATAACATATGATGGAGGACGCGTAGGGACACAGAACATGACAAAATTTACTTTTCCACATTCCCTCCTTGTCACTACGTTTCCATCAGGAAACATCAATATTCATGATACCATCTATCATTTCATACAGTATCATTTGCTCGTCTCGAATTTTCTTGGAACGGGATTTAGAACGGGGCTTGGGACTAGGAATACAAGAGGTAGCACAAATGCCGCAAATCGCAGGGCCACATTGTATACAGAGGCAGCAACTGAATATGATTGCTACTGTAATACCCAGAAATGACAATACTTTCCATCCCCAGGCGGAAATTATATTCCAGAACCAACCGGACCATGTCCAGGTGCCTGGATCTTGGTGTAACAGATGGGCAATTTTATGAAGTCTGGTTATAGCTGAATAAACAGATGGCGCGTTATTAGGAATGAAAATGCAGCAACTAGATCCGATGACTCTACATGCCCCGCCCCTATCGGCCAGGATGACGTCAAGGACGAGACGATTTTGGAGCACGACAAATCTCATAGCAGATTGCTCTTCAGTTAAATTACCTAGGGCAGAGGCAGTCTCATTCACTACGGCTTCGAGGGTTCTGGTTAACCTACGAATTAACTTACTATTCTGGATAGGTCCTATAAAGAAGAAGAAACCTCTATTGAAATCTGTATATTGTTCTAGAGCAGTTTCAGTATAATCGACAATCGGGGACTCCCTTCTATGTCTAATGTGTACTAGACGTGTGTTTCTGTGATAATCAGATGGAGCTAGGAAAACAGGTGGCAGTAGGAAGGCAATGTAACAGGTTCCCCCCCAATCGAGGGGCAGACGAACATATGCAGTTTGACCACAAATAAAATAAGAATGACGTGAAGCTTTGAAAATAGATTTCCCACTGTCACTATATTTGACAATAGTAGTACAATCACTATGTCCTACATGTATGGAACCATAATTTCTAACACATAATTCGCCTTTGACTGGTAGTACTGAAATAGCAGGTAAGTCTGGAGTAGTATCAGACTGAACATTCAGGACCATGAAATTCGAAGAATAATTTCCTAAATTGTAAACTTTGTTTTCGAGATCTAACCCTGTTCTGTGGGGAAGACCTTGCTTGTCTGGGAAACATGTACTGTTAAGAAAAGACATATCTGTTGAGGATGATGTTAACGTGGACCATGCTCCACACGAACCATTATGTGAAAAGGGATACGGAAAGAGTGGTAGAACTCCCTTCGGTGTCTGGAAAGGGGGGAGTCGACCACACACCCAACAATTAGTGGCATTGCTGGTCTGGTGTGAATAATGTAACATGCGGATAAAAGAGTTATTACGCATAGCGAGGCGATAAGAGAGTTCATGAGGAGGCAGATCACTAAACGTGTGCTCTACTGTAACATTGGCAGACTTATTTACATGAGAAACTGGAAAATACAGATAAAATGCATAACTGGTGCAGGAAATCATGACACTGAGAAATAATATGAAACTTAGAAAAACGATACATCGGATTGAGTTTTGACTAACTCTCTCACTATGGGGGTCTATTTTATACATGTCAGAAACCGGTCTAACCGTTTCACCTAGGGGAGGACTTAGACAATCAAACTGGCTGACTTATTTTACTAGACCTTAACTTAAGCTTATACTCCTGTTGCGGAGTTTTCTCTAACAGGGAAGGGTTCGTAGCAATGTCTTTTGCGGGACAGTCCTTAAGAATAGTACTTTGGCAGTCTTTTAAATGCTCGGAAATGTTCTTTGAAACTGGTTTCAATCCATAAAATTTTTTGATGTGCGAAAGATGCACCCAGCCTTTTCGTCCCTCCAACTTCACGGCTGTACGGGTGGCCAAGAGGACCTGTCGGGGCTCCTTCCAGCGAGGCTCCAGCGGACTTGAACGATCAAAGTTTCGCACTAGGACCATGGATCCGGGAACGATTTCATGCGGTGCCACCTCGGTATTGTCTGGAAATGCGGCAGCAACCTGTGAACGACAAGAGTTGAGGGCAGACATCAAGGAAGCTAGGTAATCTGTCAGCATATTACTTGAAACATCGGTAATACTTCGGGGTCTAGGTGTACCCCACATGTTAGGGGGGCGGCCGAATACGACCTCGTACGGGGACAGACCTGATCTGGAATGTGCGACCATGCGCATGTAGAACAGAGCAACTGGCAGAGCTACTAGCCAGTCCACACCTTTTTCTTGACAAACTTTTGCAATTCGGATTTTCAGGGTCTGATTATGTCTCTCTACGAGACCAGCTGCTTCAGGATGGCGTACACAATGGAACTTCCACTGGTACCCTAACAATAGGGAAACGTGCTTCATCAACTCAGATGAGAATGGCTGGCCGTTATCAGAATATACGACTCTAGGGAGTCCATAACGGGGGAAGAACTCACGAACCAACTGCTTGGCAGTGGTCGCGGCTGTGTAATCTGGGACTGGATATGCCTCTGTCCACCTGGACAAAGCGCATACAACTACAAGGACATACTTGAAACCTCGACATCGCTCCATCTGAATATAATCCATCTGGAGGACTTCAAAAGGGTGGTCAGGAGGTTGGAATCCACCTTGTTCCACCGGCACACTTTTACCTGGTTTAAACTGGCAACATATCATACAGGTACGGACTTTCTGCTTGGCTGCAGCTCGTAAATGCTTGTTGAACCAAATGTTCTGGATACTGTCTAACATAGCTTTTTCTCCTAAATGTGCTGGACTATGTGCGGTATTGATAATGACTTGAACCATAGAGTCGGGGAGAAACCATGTGGTTCTACCCTTCGTTAACCATCCTTGATCTGTCTGGACCCCTCCTTGTTCGGACCATTTCTTGATTTCATCGGGAGTAGCATGTAACTGGATATCTATGACATCTTGAGTAGGGTCTTTAACTGTCATACAGGTAGTCGGATCTGGAGTATGTGTCTGTGTTGGCTTAACTGAAATGTCTGGAGTCTGTGCTATAAGCTTGGCTGTGCGATCTGCTAGATCATTACCTTGGGAAATAATGTCAGTAACTTTCGTATGTGCTTTGCACTTCATGATAGCAATAGATGTCGGTAAATGTATAGCATCTAACAGAGCCTGAATAAGGAGACCATGCTGAATCTTGGTTCCATGAGAAGTCATGAAACCTCTCTCCTGCCAGAGCACTCCAAAGTCGTGTACGACTCCAAATGCGTAACGTGAGTCTGTGTAAACATTAACTTTCAGATTCTTGGCACGTATGCAGGCTTGTGTCAGAGCAACTAGCTCTGCTGCTTGAGCAGACAGGGTGTCAATACGGTGTGTTTCAATAACTTCAGTGTCAGTAGTCACTGCATACGCGGCTACTAGTTCTCCTGTACTTGTTCTCATACATGAACCATCCACATAAAGTGTCAGGTCTGGATCTGGTAATGGAATATCTGTCTGATCTTGTCTTGGTTTTGTCGTAATGTTGACTACTTCCACACAGTCATGTGTGGCAGGATTTGAATTAACTGACGGTAACAGTGTAGCAGGATTTAGAACGTTGCAGCGTCTGATTTCTATGTGTGGCTTGAACAGTGTCAATTCATAACCTGTTAAACGTGCAATTGTCAAGTGCTGAGTCTGTGTTCGGTTTAAAAGAACTTCCACGGAGTGTGGAACTTGTACTGTCAGGGAGTGTCCTAACACTATGGAATCACTTTGTCTGATAGCTAGTGCTGTGGCTGCAACTGACTTGAGGCACGCAGGCAGAGCCTGGGCTACTGGATCTAATGTGCTCGAAAAATAAGCACAGGGCTTGTATTGTCCTGCTTGATCTTGTGTAAGAACAGATAATGCTGTACCTTCGCGTTCTGTGACGAAAAGTGTAAAAGGCTTACTGTAGTTCGGTGTTGCTAGAACTGGAGCTTGACATAAAGCTTTCTTTAACTCATTGAAACTAAGTGTATGTTCAGATGTCCAAGGGAGGACAGTCGATACGGCTGCCTCCTGTGTCGTTAACTGTATCAATGGCTTGGCTAGAAATGCATACTGAGGAACGCATTGTCTGCAATAAGAAGTAAGGCCGATAAAAGCACGTACCTCCTTCTGGGTCTTGGGCTGAGGAAGACTCGCTATTAACTGGATACGGTCTGGTGTCAACTGCCTACCCCTCTTGGACAGTAAGTGGCCTAAATAGATCACTTGCTGGACACAGAATTGAAGCTTAGAAGGGGACACCTTGTGCCCCATCTCGGCTAGGAAATACAAGACTGTAAGGGATGCTCGCTCGCAAGCACGTTCAGAACGGGCTGTGATCAGTAGATCATCGACATACTGGAGTAGGGCAGTGTCAGTTGGCATGTGAATGTTGTCCAGTTGTCTCTTAAGTGCTTGACTGTAAATACTAGGACTTTCTGTGAAACCTTGAGGAGCGCGTGTGAACATATAGCTCCTTCCATTTAAACAAAATCCGAAAAGAAACTGGCTGTCTGGATGAATGGGGACACTGAAAAATGCGTTCTTGAGGTCTATGACTGTGAAAAATGAAGCTTCTGAATCAATGGCTGTCAATAGGGAAGAGATATCTGGGACAACTGGGTACTGGGGAATAATACATTTATTGAGTTCTCGTAGGTCAATCACTAATCGATATACTGGGGGTGCATTCGGATCAGTACGTTTCATGACAGGAATGATCGGAGAATTACATACATTGGAGTCAGTTTCTACAACTACTCCTTGAGCGATGAGCTCGTCAATAATTTTGGATAAGGCTGCTACAGCCTCAGGTGGCAATCTGTACTGTCTGATTCGTGGTAACACTACACCTGGCTTGAGAGTCACACGATGGGGTGTGATTTGCATATAACCAACATCAGTTGGACCTTGCGCCCATAGATGCTGCGGAACATTAGACAATCTCGGATCAAAATCTCGTAATACATAGTGACCCTTGAAGTCACGTAGGAACAATCGTATTCCCTCTGGGGAACAGCAAATAACTGCACCTAATTCTTTCAGTGTTTTAATGCCTAATACATTTTCTGGACATGACTTTGTAAGTAACAGATCAGTAGTGCGGGACAATGGACCTACTTCTAGAGTAACTGGCTTAGATATCTTGTTTACAATAGGTTTTCCTGAAAATCCAAGGGAAACATTTCTTGAGCCTGAGAGTGGAGCCCCTGGAACTTCGGCGTGGCTGATGGTGGTCCTACTTGCCCCTGTATCAATCAAAAACTTTCTGTCTTTCCCTAGTACTTGACTATGAACATAGGGACCTTCTTGATCTACAGGTATCTCGATGAGAGGCAAACCTACCTCCCTCTCTAGGCTGTTTCATGAATACGGTTGATACTCTGGATACTCGGACTGTGCATACTGGTACATCTGCTGTGTAACATGCTGTGTTGCAGCAATAGGCTGCGGTGCTGTAACTGTCTGTTGTGCATTCTGTGGTTGAGGAGTCTGTGTAACTTGTTCTTGTCTAGGCGGACGTGGTCTTTCTTTAGTCTTACCGGTAGCTATGTTGTGTTTCAGAACTGCACACTCGTTTATAAAATGACCTGGCTGTTTGCAATAATTGCAGTTTCCTTTAACGGGAGCTGCAGGGTGACTGGCTTGATTCGGACCCCTCTTCTGACTGTCTTGAGGAACAGATTGTGCAACTAGTACTTTCATTTTCGTGTCTTTCATACGTTTTCTCTCGTGTTCTTGCTCTTCTCTGATTCTGTTCTGGTGATATTGAAGCATCTGTAACATCTGGGATGGGGTATTAGCTTGCCAGGTACTTTCGACTTTCAAAACTCGATTCTTAACTTGTGGACTTGAATTCTCGACTAATTTAGTAACAAAAAGGTGAGGGTATGACTCGCTACTTGTCTTGAGGCCACTGTTTATGGTAAAACATTTTTCAAATCTAGAATAATAATCACTAATATCTTCGTCTTGTTTCTGTTTACAGGCTGAGATTGCATCCCAGTCTTCTTTTCTAGTTGTCAATAATCTAGGCAAAACTTGTATTAACAATTCTGGTAATTCTTTACATTTATCTCCAAGACCGGTACCTGGTACTCGTGCCTTGTCTTCAGCTTCTAGGACTGTCCAATCGATCTTTTTCTCTCCCACCTCCCAATCTTTTTCCTTGAGTTTCTCATATACCCCTGCGGGCAATAGGACTTTTAGCATTTTAATAACGTCTGGATACGTATATTCTCCCATACGGAGCATGTCTTTTAATTCTCGGTGGAACCCTGCTGGATCTTTATCATGACAGGGAATTAACTTTTTCATCTCTAAGAGTTCCATCTTTGTAATCAGAGTGTAAACAAACACTCGTTGCATTTCACCATCTGTTGTCCTAACTGGGTGTACTTCTCGTAACGGATTCTGTCTGTCTATGTAAAACGGTTTACTTTCTGGAGGTGAGACATGAACAAAATACGGGTTCAAAAACATACTATATTTGTGGCGCTGTTCTAGAATGACACTAATTAAATCGGTACCTAAACCTTTCCATCTATACTGGAGTAACTCGTTCAGGGCATCGTGTAACGGACCTGGATCAGAATGTTGACCCTCATACAAAGTAATGAGGTGCTGGATCATATACATACCCACCAGTCGTTGCTCGGCTGGGGGCAATTTCAGAAACATTTGTGCCACTATTTCGTCTGGAAAAGTGGTAGAATCAGTAATCCATCGGATTGCTGATCGAGCTAGTTCTTGTTCATGCATAGTACTTAACTCACTATAACCGATTCGTGACTTCAGAATGTGATCGGTAGCTTGAAATACTTGTTCCAGAGAACCTTGTTCTGGTGCTGGATGGTGAAAAGTTGGCTTGTGTTCTAGGCGTAAATGGCGATCTGGAAATCTAGATTTTCCTACATACGCTATTCTGGCGGAATTCTCGTCCTCTACCTCTTCCGCAGAGTCATTTTCTTTTTCGCTTACTTGTGCTGCCTTACGTTGATCGTGTAACCTTATTATTTCCTTACGGATTTTCTTGTACATACTCTCTATACTACTGATAGTCTTGTGTTTACCCTCGGCTATATTATCACTCCACCTTGTCAGGATTTTCATTTCGGCCTGATCTTTAGTCGGGGAATCTTGTTCTCTTATTAGACAATTAATCAAGAACTTTAATAACATGAGCTGGATCTCAACTTTCCTTTGAGACATGACGTCACTAATACTTTCTGGATCATCCCCTGTACGGATGAAACGATATATTCTGTCTAGATCTTCTTTCATATCTGGTAGGGTGACTAGATACTCGGTCACCTTTCTTACGCGTAATGAATATAAAACCATATTATTCTCGCCTGGGACTGGGTCATAGCCACATTCGGTAAGGGCTTTTCTTATTTCTGCAACAGACTGATGTCTGGGTGTACGCTGTGACGCTTGTGCATGTAATTCGACTAACGTTAAACGCTTGTGTGGCGGCGGGGTTCCAGGAGGACCTCCCCCTGCGGCCCCTAAACTAGAGTCGTCAACTGATGCTCTTCGTGCTGGCAAAGTGGGAAATTGAAATGCAGGCTGGACTTGTATGGCGGGCTGGACCGGGGGTACCGTAGCAGGTACTCCGGTGTCTGGAGGAGCGGGAAGTGCCTGATTTACAGGGACTGGCGGAGCAGGAACAGGATTTGCATATTCCGGGACTGTGTCGTCCAAATAGGACAAAATGAAAATATCAGCTGTGGTCGGTTTGTGACGCAGCTTGGTCGGAACTAGTGGTGGCGGAAAATTACTGGATGCCTCCGGGGTCGCTTTTGGCAAGCCCTCGGCAAGAAGAGGATACATACCCTTAATAAGGGCATGCCTCTGTCTGTCTGACTGTTCTGTTTTAACTCGTTCACCTATCTCGATTAGTTCCCTTTCTTGGGCTCGTTCTAAGGATTCTCTACTTAGTTCTGACTTTCTGATTTCTTTTTCGGTTCTTTTATGAGATTCTTTGCGCCATAGCTCGATGGCATCTTTCTGTGACTGTCTGGCTTTCTTTTTCCATAATACTTCTTCTACTCGCATGATGCACTCGGCATCCCATGTGCCTGATACAGGCCATCTATACTTCTCTTCTAACTCTTTGGTATACTCTACCCATAAATCTAGATATAATATGGCACTTATGCCATGCTTTTGATACATAAAATGACCTGGACTGTCCCTAGGCGGGACAGGAACTGCTGCTTCTAGCAGACCTTTTCTGGTTTTTAACTGACGTAATTTCGAGAATAAGGGCATGACTGAACTGTAATCTAGACACAATACAATACACAATGAACACGATAATTACTTCACATTCATACCACAACATTAAAATACATGAAGAATATTTAAAATAACAGTTCGAACAGAATACTACCTGGAATACTGGAAACAGAATACATGAATTTCTCGAGAACAGAATGGACTAGAACAGAAACTAGATGCACTGCTGAAACAGTACGAAACTTACCGGTCTCATAAAGAGACACGTCAGGACCCGCATCCACCGAAATGGACACTTCATTTGGGGGTCTGTGTACCACCAACCCACGGACCAGAGTCAATTAGATTGACCCTGTCTAGATACTACCCCAGCAATGGTACTCACCGGGCAGCAAGAACGGAAGGCCTCGGACTGGACTGGACTGCTTCGACGCCGGACGGATGAACTTCGGACTCCAGTTACGGGTGGGCCTCCGGATACCTCGGACCTTGGACTCTCGGCTTGGGCTCTGGTCGGGACTCGCCGCGTTCCTCCACCGCCTCGTCTGGATGCTGGACCGCCACCTCCATTTCCTCCGTGGGCCTGAGGGATACTTGAAGCAGAAATATCTGCACGTGGCCGGTATGGTTCCGTCACGGCTGCAGAGGGTCAGGGGGCCGGCGTGGCTTCACCGGCGCGTGAGGAAAGGGCAAGTCCCTGTTCGGGCGCCATTATGTGGTATATAAATAAATAATACCGGATCTAGGTTTGACTAGGCATAGCAATAACAGATAGCTCAATAAATAAGAGTCAAGATTCGAGGTAGTAGGAGTTTGCAGGTTTAATACAGCATAAGGACAGGAACAGGACAACCTGCACAGGAATAGGATGGCAGCGCTTGACAGGGGGGCCCGACAGCTGCCGGGCAGGATCTGGGATGAGCGCGCTCTGGGGAAAGGACTGGCGTAACATTTTAATAACAATACACGAACATATATACTAAAAACAGTTGCATTACACTACATACGATAGGCGGAGCAGTAGGTGTGGTCAATAGCAGTCGTGAAAGATAAGGGTGAAAATGGGTGTAACAGGGGCGTATACATAGACATGTGATGCAAACGTAACAGAATATGTCATAAATGGGGCGGAAACATGGAGGGGGCTACCTAAGGAGCCGGGACCTCTAACCTAATGGTGCGCGCAAACTGACAATGACGTGTTACTAGGAGAAGCTGGGGGCTATGAACTCTGTGCTAGGAGCAGAGACTGAAGTCTGGAGAGTCAGGGCGACATGTACCTAAACAGTATCTAGTATCTGATGTTTAGAGAACATGTTGATATAAACTAAGAGTCAGGAGGGGAGAGGCTAACGGACTCCAAGACTGGAGCATGCATTATTCTACATGTAGTGCGTGATGAAGAATATTAAATGACCATTAAATGCAGTATTTCTCTTACATGGAGACGTAAAGGCTAGACAATGACGGAAACTATTGATGCGATTCAGTAGCTTAGGAATGCAGAGAAGGAGGGCTGGACTGATAACTAGAATCATAACATACTCTTGGCAGACTCAGAGGCAGAGCCAGGCTGAGCCGGGCACTGCGAGGCAGGAAGTAAGTGAAGGGTCGAGGATACAGGTGGGGGCTGTATCGCTCCTCAGCGAGGCTCAGGAGACAGGAGCTGAATCTAGTGTCCGGGCCCTTTTGAGGCCTAGAAATGGGGATTTTACAATGAAAAACCGTGCATACTGAGAAACGTGGCAACGTAGCTTTACATAGGCCGGATATTCGTAGTATTCACGAGAACTGGAAACTGGCATACTAGAGATGTAATTGCGTCTTTAATCGAACATGGGGAATACATATGCATATTAATCATGCACAGATAACATATGATGGAGGACGCGTAGGGACACAGAACATGACAAAATTTACTTTTCCACATGAGGATGAGGGGGGGTGAGAGTGAGGGGGTGTGAGGCTGAGGTGGTGTGTGAGGGTGAGGGTGTGAGGGTGAGGGGGTGTGAGGGAGAGGGTGAGGGTGAGGGTGAGGGGGTGTGAGGGTGAGGGTGTGTTGAGGTGTGAGGGTGAGGAAAATTGAATTTTGCCCTGTTGTGTGTCCCTACGTGTTCCCCATCATATGTTATATGTGCATGATTAATATGCATATTTCCCCCTATGACCGAATCAAGACGCATTTACAGTTGTGTCCAACGTTAGTATGTCAGTTATCCAGTCCTCCTGACGGCAACGTGAATCAGGCTTTTAGGCCTATGTTGCCAACGTCTTTACATTGTGCTCGATAAATCCTCGAGTTGCACCCGTTTCTAGGCCTCACAGGTCCCGGACACCAGATTCAAGCCTCAAGTCTCCTGGAACCATTCCGAGGAGAGATGCAGCCCCGCCCGCATCCCTGACCCTTCACTTACTTCCTGCCAAGCAACGCGGTGCCCGGCTCGGCCTGGCATGCCTGCCAAGAATATGTTATGCCTACAGTTATCTGTTCAGCTCCCCAGCTTCACATTCCTAGCTAACGAACCTCATAAACATCTTCATCTATAGTCTAGTCTTCCTGTCTCCATGTAAGCGAATTACTGAATTAGTATCCATAGAAGATCCATAGCACACGCAATACATGAAGAGATATATGCATGCACTAGCCTTAGTGACAAGTAGCCTTTGCCCTGATGACTTTTAGATTCAAGCAACATGTACTCCAAACACGAGATATCAGATATGCTATAGGTACAGGTCGTTCTGACATCCCAGATTTTAGTCTCCTCTTCTAGTGCCAGAAGTCAGAGCCCCCAGCTCTCCCCAGTTACACGTCATGACTCGTTTTGCTCTCACCAGTAGGTTAAAGGTTCCAGCTGCCCATGAAACCCACTCCATGTATCCACCCATTTATGACACTTCTGTGACGTCTACATCACACACCTCCGTGCACGCCCTGTGCACGCCTTCTTTTCACGCCCATATGTTCTTATCTTTCGTTTGTCACTTGTTACGCCTACTGTATTCAATGCAATTATACTATTTTGGATCACTGACATAATATCGACGACACAAATATCGAGATACACAAATATCGAGTAAAAAATATCGATTGACAAAATATCGACTCCCTATCTTCAAACAGGTAAGTACCAAAATATCGACTCCAAAATATCGACTTACAAAAATATAGACTGTCAAAATATCGATTTTTTTAAATGTCTTAAAATTAAGTTAAAACTAATATAGTAATAAATATATTTAATATAAACTTAGAAATAATTAATAAAAAAATGTAATTTTAATAAATAATTTATATAATTAAAAAAATTATATCACCAAAAATTACACACACATATATATATATATATATATATATATATTCACTGAAAAAACCATAGGTTATACACCATATATAGTTAGGAATTAGCATTTAAAAAACCTTATTTTACTCACACAAAACCATTGAAATTCCATATATAGTTAGTTGCACTAACTATATATCGCGCACCCGCAATCCACTGCTGATCATGTCACATATTACATCATTCATGACATGGTCAGTGACATCACTGATGACATCACTGATGACATCTCATTTGACATCAATGACCACATCACTGATGATATCATTCATGTGACAATACAATGCATCTCCTCACGTTTTAATATAACCTCTGTTTCACCCAGTGTTAAATACAGAGTATAATTTTTGAAACCATTGACACACCAATACTAGTTACTACATACGTACTCACTGATTCCTACGTCTACACACACATTCACTCATTCACCCATACAATCATTCATACATACAATCACTCATCTTTACAACACTATCATATGCACTCATACACCTATACAGACACTTACACTCTGCCACTCATCCATGGAGTTACTCACACACCTAGTCAGTCCTGTAAAGAATCAATCACACTTCCATTTTCTTGTCTATACAGTTAAACATAGAGCACCTTACATTTTCAAACATATACTAACACATACTTACTTTCTTATACAATCATTGATACAAGTACACATTGATCTGCACAGAGTCACACACCTCCCAGCCAGCCACACACACACTCAGTCTCCTATACAAATACTTGGACAATCAATCAATAACCCATATAGTTAATCATATAGCTACTGATCAACACATGCAGCAGTTTACAGAACAACAGACATAATGATGCACAAATTAAGACAGTTTAGTCACTAACCCATGCACTCAGTGAGACACATTTAATCACTCACTCATACATTCAGTCATGCACCTACTAAATCCTTCGTCCAGACACTTATACATCTACTCATTCTTCAATATGTAAAACATATTTAAACTTTACAGAAACACACAGTCACTGGATGATGTCATCAGTGATCTCATCAGTGATGTCATTTGAGATGTCATCAGTGATGTCATCAGTGATGTCACTGACCATGTCATGAATGATGTAATATGTGACATGATCAGCAGTGGATTGCGGGTGCGCGATATATAGTTAGTGCAACTAACTATATATGGAATTTCAATGGTTTTGTGTGAGTAAAATAAGGTTTTTTAAATGCTAATTCCTAACTATATATGGTGTATAACCTATGGTTTTTTCAGTGAATTTTCAAGGTTTTGTAAATGCTAATTCCTAACTATATATGGTCTATAACCTATGGTTTTTTCAGTGAATTTCAATGTTTTTTTAATAGCAAATATCATAAGCTGTCGAATGTCAAGTACGTGGTAAGTAAAAACATTTTCGTGTTTATGCACACTGATCTGCTTTGAATGCTGCCCCCCACCCCTCATTTCTATTAGGAGTACTCTCTCTTTGCAGATAGTGAAGGGTAGTTAACGCAGCCCTTTGCCCCCTTTGTAATCCGTCGTGCCTGCTTCTCTCTCCATTTGATTGATTGTTCTCTTTGGTTCATTCTCTATTTACAAACAAGCACAGAGTCGCAATACTCTGTTTAGTCTTTGCAGATAGCGAAAAATCGTGTAAAAAAACAAAAGGAATCGAGCAAAATCAGTAGGCCACTAATGGGATCTCTTTTTGACCTCGCTAAAATAGAAACATTAGGAACAACCTGTTGAAAATAGCAATGCGTATGTACATAAGCAGCGTTCATTTGTGTTCACAGTACCCCTTGTTGATTGTTTCAATCGAGCATTGAATTGTTCGAAGTTAATTCTCTTAAGGATCTTCTCTACCTGCAAACGAGGAAGAATAGGAATATTCTCTCTCCCTTTGCAGATAGTGAAGGGTAGGTAACGCAAGCCTTTAACACGTCGTACCTATTTCATTCCTCATTGATTGATTGATTGTCCGAACATTGACTGTTTGGGAATTAGTTCTTTTTGGAGGTATTCCCTGTTTGCAAATAAACGTAGGAAAATCTTTGCAAGTAGTGAAAGGGTACGTAATGCGGACCTTTCTCCCCCGTTGTAATCTGTCATGCCTATCTACTCCCCACTGATTGATGCACCTTTTTCACCCGGACCATTTACTAGAGATACGTCATCTGGCCCGACCAGAGAGCACCCCTAGTGAAAAGGACATATGCAATAATAACGAAGTGATCACTGTATCCTGTTAACAGAAACTTTACCATGAAACAACCTGGAAAGAAAAAAATAGGAAAACGAAAATCAGTAGGCCACTGATGAACATGAACTTTTATTAAACAACGAACAAAGAAACGATAACATAACATAATGATAAAACCTATTAATGTCCTAGAAACAAGAAAACGTTAAAATATGCCAGTGGTGAGAGACCAGAAAAACAGTAAGAGAAACCAAATCACCCCTCGCTGTCCCACCGCCTGCCACGCCAAAAAAATCGATAGACTAGGGAAAATGCAAGTCAGTAGAACATCCGCCCCCACTCTGGAAACTTCCAAGGTGGGGCAGGGTTCCGGCTACGCCCAGCCGGGAGCAGCCCATATAAGGCAGGTCCTGCTGCCACGCCTCGGCCAGGAGATCCTAACGTAGGGTGTAGCCGGAGGAGAGGCCGAGGCCAGCGGGACCCGGCCAGGGGATTGCCTTTACAACGCTGAACAGTTGCAGGGGGGGGAATGTCTCCTCGACCCTCCCCTCTCTCTCCCAGTCCGGCCGCGGTGGCCCTTGAGAGTTGCAGGTAGTCCCGCCACATGCTCTTCCGGTCCGGCCACCAACGGTCGGGGGGGCCGAGGCCGACGGGATCCGGCTGCAGCCGATAAACCAAGAAACCCGTTCATGGGGCCAGAGCCAGGGGCGTCCGGCCGACATCCACCGGAAGCCCGGCCCGAAGACGGACGGGACACTTCTTTCTTTTATAATGGCTGCGACAACACTGGGGGGATGTCTTGCACATGCCTCCGACCCCCCCCCCCCCTCGTCCTCATCGCCTGGTCCGGCCATAACAAATCTCAAGCAAGACGCCGTGGGGTGCACTGGGAGGGAGAGACGGTGCGAACAGGCCTCTCCCGCCTCCCCAGGTGGAGGCTTCCCAGCTGCACCCTCAGCGCTCCAGGCGCCCGGAAAAGGGTTCTTCCACTGTGGCCATGCTGCAACGTCTCGCCCGGCAGGGTGGAGCCCGTCCGCTCATGTGACCCCGCGATCGCCGGTAGCTGCCGAACTCTCAAAATGGCGGTCGACCTGGCAAGAGCGGGCCCAGCATAAAGAAATGGCCCGGTCACTGGTTGACTCCACCACCGTAGTCCTCCACGACCTTGAAGATTCTAGAGGAGCCGCGGGAGTCTCCGACCCCCGATGGGGAATGACTGCCATAATCGCCCGTGGAGTGACGAAACTGTATCCGCGGGACGTCGGCGCTCCCATGCTGGCGCCAGCCTCACTTTGAATTACTAGAATCCTGCAGACCTCACTTCCGGTGAAAGCACAGTGTGACCCGGTAGGAAAAATTATTGCACCCCCTCCCCTTTTTGACTGATAGTTCAAACCACCGATCCTTTCCTTTGCCCTTTTAACGGAACTTTGGACTGCCTCCCCCTCTTTTACATTTTCTAGAGAAAACAAAACATTAACCACTACATTAGCATAGCAGTTGACACCAGAACTGTTTTCAAATTGAAAACCAACAACATCTTCAACAGAATCCTTTTTGTTTCTGCTGTGACCCTGCTACAGCACAGGCATTGTCCCCAGCAGTAATTCTGCAATGCCGGTAAGAATAGCTGTGGTGCCTACTGGACTCACTCACCCCCGCGGCGCCCCACGCCGTTTTTTGCTGGGCGGCAACTTACTAGACATCACTTTCGTGCCATCTAGATTTCAGCGCGTTCTGCTGCCTTGGAACTATTCGCACAACAGACCGCTACTGACAAGAATATTTCATTATTGGTGCTGTCAATTTCAATAAATCTATTGGATAATTCAAAAGAAATTGCCACGGTCTCTTCGTTGTTTAAATGTTTTTACTGTTTTTGTTTTCTTGTATATATTTATATGTTATTAAAGTTTTATATTCCTACTACTTTGTTGGAGTGCTATATATTTTTAATGTGACACATAATTGTAAAAACTTTGATGTACAAAGAGTCATTCCTGGAATCTTCCGCTTCAGGCTCGGTCCCCTCCCCAATCACAATACAGGATGGTTTTCAGATAGTAGGAACACGTGTGGTGTGACGGATCTCATCGGGTGTGGGCCTTGATCTACTATAACTCCTTTGAAGAGGGGTGATTCTTTACAGCTGGGGCCATAAACTACATCTGCAGGGCTAGCTGATAGCCTGGACAATCGGACACAGAGAAAGAGGAGTGTCAAAGGGTGCGGTAGTGAATAGGGCGAAAGGGAGGTGTCGGGCGGGCACAGAGTGTGATTCTCAGGGAAGAGCAGCGCAGATGGGGGGAGGTTTATTGCCCATGCATAAGACAGAGAGCGGTGGTGACCAGTGCCTAGGGAAGATGCTTGCGTGGGTGAGGAGCCATGCTACGAATCGACAGCGTGCAGAGAGTGGGTCTGGTCAAGACATCTAAAATGGCTGCCGTGCACGACAAAAGTGTGGCATTTCAAAAAAGGCAAGATGGCGCAGACAATGTTTTTCAACACTTCCTCATTTCCTTCGAATCGAACGTTAACAGACGTTGGGGCATATTACCAAAGTTAAGCGATATTTATCGCTAACGATGCTTACCAACCAATTTTTTACCACTAAGCATCGTCAGAAATTATCGAAGATAAACCTTGCTATTATCAAGGTTTATCGCAAATGCGATAATAAACGGCCGCAATGCATGAATATCGCTAAAAACTCAGCGATATTCATGCATTACCGAGCTAATGCTCTTAGCCATGTTATCCACCTCCCATTGGATAACATGGCTAAGAACTGCTCAGGGCAGGTGTTACTTTTTGGAGATATTCGCGCTTAGCGCGAATATCTCCAAAAGTTGGTAATAGGAGATAGATATCTTGCATGTTGTAATGCAAGTTATTGTGGTATATGGAACTCATACCATAATCTCTCAGGAAAGCAGAAACTGATCCTTTTGGGACCGCCTAAAAAGGCCTAGGGGGTGAGGAGTACTCTACTTTGCCCCCTTTTCACGTTCCGAACTATTTTATTTTACTCTCTTCTGTAATTACACAAAATAGCAGCGATAAGATGCATCGGAGACACACAGTGAGAGAAAGGAGGCCGGAGATGAAGAAGAGATGTCAAATACACATTGGAGATAATATAGTGGCAGAAGGGAAGTAAATATGAGTAAACTTACCATGTAACATAAAAATGTTGCACTCTATACTATAAGTCTCATTTTATACTACAATCACTTCGCTACAACCTCATAAATTAAAAATAAAAATGAATAATGTCTCAAACAATTTTTGATTTCTAAATATAAATGTATTCTTCAGAATTTTCTAAATTTGAAAGAACTAGTAACATGTCCTCATCAGCAATGTCCTCATTAAAAGTCTCCAATGATGATTCTTGTAACTCTATGGTCTCCAAACACTCGATAAATTCGCCATCAAGAGATTGATCAAAAAAATCATTCAAGTCATCTCCTCCTTGTGACAATATTTCATTATTGGTGCTGTCAATTTCAATCAATGTAGTGGAATCATTCAAGTCATCTCCTCGTGACAATATTTCATTATTGGTGCTCTCAATTTCAATCAATGTAGTGGAATCATTCAAGTCATCTCCTCCTTGTGACAATATTTCATTATTGGTGCTGTCCATTTCAATCAATCTAATGGAATCATACAAGTCATCTCCTCCTTGTGACAATATTTCATTATTGGTGCTCTCAATTTCAATCAATGTAGTGGAATCATTCAAGTCATCTCCTTGTGACAATATTTCATTCTTGGTGCTGTCCATTTCAATCAATCTAATGGAATCATACAAGTCATGTCCTCCTTGTGACAATATTTCATTATTGGTGCTCTCAATTTCAATCAATGTAGTGGACAATTCAAAAGAAATTGCCACGGTCTCTTCATTGTGAGCCATTTTATTTTGAAATTGCTTGCTGTAAATTGCAGAAAAAAATAATCACTTTCATTTATCGTTTTTAGTAATACATAATATAAAACTAACTTTATCAAGTATTTAGTATAACAGAAGGACTGCAAATAAATAACAGAAAACATTTTTCAAATTATCTTCAAGTGTACAACATAGTTCCCCTTACAAATTAACAACTCACCTTTTTAAAAGTAGCAGAAGTGTTAGTACTGTCTAAATCAAACACCAGAAATTCACCACCAAAAATTCCTCACAAATGTACCTCAGACAGTAGTATCACAAAATGGCTGTGGTTTCCTCTCATTTGACATATATACATAACCAATTAACTTTCATCACACACAAATACAAAACCAAAGTAACATTTTAATTGGTTCTAAATTTCAACACTTTCAAATGTGTTTTCCCAATGCAATTTTCCATAGGACATTTACATACGTCTACAGCCTGAATGGCTGAACGGAATTACACCAAACTTGACAAAATGGTACATCAAACCTAAGAGGTCAGGAAGGATCTACTATGCCCCCTTATGGTCATTTCCCCCTTCGCTTTGGCCTCCTCTTGTCTCTCAATCCTACCGAGAGACAAGATGGCGGCCGCTACGGACTGTTTGGAATGTTGACAGACGCCGGAGAACCAATCAGCTTCGCAAAGCTCCGTAACGCGAAAAGTACGCGAAGCGGAGCGCTGTTACAGATATATATCTTTTTTTGAACGTTAATTTCTCAAAATCCACTGGAGCACATATATTGAGACCTAGCAAAGGCACATCGGGCTACCAGTCCCTAATATTTTGCCAAGTTTCGTGCAAATCCATTCAGCCGTTCGAAAAGGCAAGATGGCGCAGACAATGTATTTCAACACTTCCTCATTTCCTTCGAATCGAACGTTAACAGACGTTGGGGCATATTACCAAAGTTAAGCGATATTTATCGCTAACGATGCTTACCAACCAATTTTTTACCACTAAGCATCGTCAGAAATTATCGAAGATAAACCTTGCTATTATCAAGGTTTATCGCAAATGCGATAATAAACGGCCGCAATGCATGAATATCGCTAAAAACTCAGCGATATTCATGCATTACCGAGCTAATGCTCTTAGCCATGTTATCCACCTCCCATTGGATAACATGGCTAGGAACTGCTCAGGGCAGGTGTTACTTTTTGGAGATATTCGCGCTTAGCGCGAATATCTCCAAAAGTTGGTAATAGGAGATAGATATCTTGCATGTTGTAATGCAAGTTATTGTGGTATATGGAACTCATACCATAATCTCTCAGGAAAGCAGAAACTGATCCTTTTGGGACCGCCTAAAAAGGCCTAGGGGGTGAGGAGTACTCTACTTTGCCCCCTTTTCACGTTCCGAACTATTTTATTTTACTCTCTTCTGTAATTACACAAAATAGCAGCGATAAGATGCATCGGAGACACACAGTGAGAGAAAGGAGGCCGGAGATGAAGAAGAGATGTCAAATACACATTGGAGATAATATAGTGGCAGAAGGGAAGTAAATATGAGTAAACTTACCATGTAACATAAAAATGTTGCACTCTATACTATAAGTCTCATTTTATACTACAATCACTTCGCTACAACCTCATAAATTAAAAATAAAAATGAATAATGTCTCAAACAATTTTTGATTTCTAAATATAAATTTATTCTTCAGAATTTTCTAAATTTGAAAGAACTAGTAACATGTCCTCATCAGCAATGTCCTCATTAAAAGTCTCCAATGATGATTCTTGTAACTCTATGGTCTCCAAACACTCGATAAATTCGCCATCAAGAGATTGATCAAAAAAATCATTCAAGTCATCTCCTCCTTGTGACAATATTTCATTATTGGTGCTGTCAATTTCAATCAATGTAGTGGAATCATTCAAGTCATCTCCTCGTGACAATATTTCATTATTGGTGCTCTCAATTTCAATCAATGTAGTGGAATCATTCAAGTCATCTCCTCCTTGTGACAATATTTCATTATTGGTGCTGTCCATTTCAATCAATCTAATGGAATCATACAAGTCATCTCCTCCTTGTGACAATATTTCATTATTGGTGCTCTCAATTTCAATCAATGTAGTGGAATCATTCAAGTCATCTCCTTGTGACAATATTTCATTCTTGGTGCTGTCCATTTCAATCAATCTAATGGAATCATACAAGTCATGTCCTCCTTGTGACAATATTTCATTATTGGTGCTCTCAATTTCAATCAATGTAGTGGACAATTCAAAAGAAATTGCCACGGTCTCTTCATTGTGAGCCATTTTATTTTGAAATTGCTTGCTGTAAATTGCAGAAAAAAATAATCACTTTCATTTATCGTTTTTAGTAATACATAATATAAAACTAACTTTATCAAGTATTTAGTATAACAGAAGGACTGCAAATAAATAACAGAAAACATTTTTCAAATTATCTTCAAGTGTACAACATAGTTCCCCTTACAAATTAACAACTCACCTTTTTAAAAGTAGCAGAAGTGTTAGTACTGTCTAAATCAAACACCAGAAATTCACCACCAAAAATTCCTCACAAATGTACCTCAGACAGTAGTATCACAAAATGGCTGTGGTTTCCTCTCATTTGACATATATACATAACCAATTAACTTTCATCACACACAAATACAAAACCAAAGTAACATTTTAATTGGTTCTAAATTTCAACACTTTCAAATGTGTTTTCCCCATGCAATTTTCCATAGGACATTTACATACGTCTACAGCCTGAATGGCTGAACGGAATTACACCAAACTTGACAAAATGGTACATCAAACCTAAGAGGTCAGGAAGGATCTACTATGCCCCCTTATGGTCATTTCCCCCTTCGCTTTGGCCTCCTCTTGTCTCTCAATCCTACCGAGAGACAAGATGGCGGCCGCTACGGACTGTTTGGAATGTTGACAGACGCCGGAGAACCAATCAGCTTCGCAAAGCTCCGTAACGCGAAAAGTACGCGAAGCGGAGCGCTGTTACAGATATATATCTTTTTTTGAACGTTAATTTCTCAAAATCCACTGGAGCACATATATTGAGACCTAGCAAAGGCACATCGGGCTACCAGTCCCTAATATTTTGCCAAGTTTCGTGCAAATCCATTCAGCCGTTCGAAAAGGCAAGATGGCGCAGACAATGTTTTTCAACACTTCCTCATTTCCTTCGAATCGAACGTTAACAGACGTTGGGGCATATTACCAAAGTTAAGCGATATTTATCGCTAACGATGCTTACCAACCAATTTTTTACCACTAAGCATCGTCAGAAATTATCGAAGATAAACCTTGCTATTATCAAGGTTTATCGCAAATGCGATAATAAACGGCCGCAATGCATGAATATCGCTAAAAACTCAGCGATATTCATGCATTACCGAGCTAATGCTCTTAGCCATGTTATCCACCTCCCATTGGATAACATGGCTAAGAACTGCTCAGGGCAGGTGTTACTTTTTGGAGATATTCGCGCTTAGCGCGAATATCTCCAAAAGTTGGTAATAGGAGATAGATATCTTGCATGTTGTAATGCAAGTTATTGTGGTATATGGAACTCATACCATAATCTCTCAGGAAAGCAGAAACTGATCCTTTTGGGACCGCCTAAAAAGGCCTAGGGGGTGAGGAGTACTCTACTTTGCCCCCTTTTCACGTTCCGAACTATTTTATTTTACTCTCTTCTGTAATTACACAAAATAGCAGCGATAAGATGCATCGGAGACACACAGTGAGAGAAAGGAGGCCGGAGATGAAGAAGAGATGTCAAATACACATTGGAGATAATATAGTGGCAGAAGGGAAGTAAATATGAGTAAACTTACCATGTAACATAAAAATGTTGCACTCTATACTATAAGTCTCATTTTATACTACAATCACTTCGCTACAACCTCATAAATTAAAAATAAAAATGAATAATGTCTCAAACAATTTTTGATTTCTAAATATAAATTTATTCTTCAGAATTTTCTAAATTTGAAAGAACTAGTAACATGTCCTCATCAGCAATGTCCTCATTAAAAGTCTCCAATGATGATTCTTGTAACTCTATGGTCTCCAAACACTCGATAAATTCGCCATCAAGAGATTGATCAAAAAAATCATTCAAGTCATCTCCTCCTTGTGACAATATTTCATTATTGGTGCTGTCAATTTCAATCAATGTAGTGGAATCATTCAAGTCATCTCCTCGTGACAATATTTCATTATTGGTGCTCTCAATTTCAATCAATGTAGTGGAATCATTCAAGTCATCTCCTCCTTGTGACAATATTTCATTATTGGTGCTGTCCATTTCAATCAATCTAATGGAATCATACAAGTCATCTCCTCCTTGTGACAATATTTCATTATTGGTGCTCTCAATTTCAATCAATGTAGTGGAATCATTCAAGTCATCTCCTTGTGACAATATTTCATTCTTGGTGCTGTCCATTTCAATCAATCTAATGGAATCATACAAGTCATGTCCTCCTTGTGACAATATTTCATTATTGGTGCTCTCAATTTCAATCAATGTAGTGGACAATTCAAAAGAAATTGCCACGGTCTCTTCATTGTGAGCCATTTTATTTTGAAATTGCTTGCTGTAAATTGCAGAAAAAAATAATCACTTTCATTTATCGTTTTTAGTAATACATAATATAAAACTAACTTTATCAAGTATTTAGTATAACAGAAGGACTGCAAATAAATAACAGAAAACATTTTTCAAATTATCTTCAAGTGTACAACATAGTTCCCCTTACAAATTAACAACTCACCTTTTTAAAAGTAGCAGAAGTGTTAGTACTGTCTAAATCAAACACCAGAAATTCACCACCAAAAATTCCTCACAAATGTACCTCAGACAGTAGTATCACAAAATGGCTGTGGTTTCCTCTCATTTGACATATATACATAACCAATTAACTTTCATCACACACAAATACAAAACCAAAGTAACATTTTAATTGGTTCTAAATTTCAACACTTTCAAATGTGTTTTCCCCATGCAATTTTCCATAGGACATTTACATACGTCTACAGCCTGAATGGCTGAACGGAATTACACCAAACTTGACAAAATGGTACATCAAACCTAAGAGGTCAGGAAGGATCTACTATGCCCCCTTATGGTCATTTCCCCCTTCGCTTTGGCCTCCTCTTGTCTCTCAATCCTACCGAGAGACAAGATGGCGGCCGCTACGGACTGTTTGGAATGTTGACAGACGCCGGAGAACCAATCAGCTTCGCAAAGCTCCGTAACGCGAAAAGTACGCGAAGCGGAGCGCTGTTACAGATATATATCTTTTTTTGAACGTTAATTTCTCAAAATCCACTGGAGCACATATATTGAGACCTAGCAAAGGCACATCGGGCTACCAGTCCCTAATATTTTGCCAAGTTTCGTGCAAATCCATTCAGCCGTTCGATTATTATTATTATTTTTTTTTTTTTGCCCCGCGGAGCCCTTTTAAAACCTCCACATCAAACGTAGGGGGTCAGCGAGGATCTACTATTCCCCCTTATGGTCATTTGCCCCTTCGCTTTGGCCTCCTCTTGTCTCTCGATCCTACCGAGAGACAAGATGGCGGCCGCTACGGACTGTTTGGAATGTTGACAGACGCCGGAGAACCAATCAGCTTCGCTTCACAAAGCTCCGTTGCGCGAAAAGTACGCGTCCTGGAGCGCTGCCCGGTCCGCTGTTACAGATATATATCTTTTTTTAAACGTTAATTTCTCAAAATCCACTGTAGCACATATATTGAGACCTACAAAAGGCACATCGGGCTACCAGTCCCTACAATTTTGCCAAGTTTCGTGCAAATCCATTCACCCGTTCGGGCTAAAAGTGAGGCCAACCGCCCTATGGAAAACTCAATGTTAAAAACACGTTTTGGGACCCCCCTTTTTTCTCAGCCCCCCCTAGACGAACCCCCCCCAAATTTTCAAGGGCTGCTCAGAAACAAAATGTTCCATTTTCCTGAAAGTTTCAGCCAATTCCGTCCACAAACGCCAAAGTTATTAGACATAGAATTTTCAAAAAACCCATAGAGAAAAAATCCTAACTATATATACCTACTGGCGACCGCCAGTAGGTAATATATATATATATATATATATATATATATATATATAAACATATTATTAAATAAACATATATAACATTTTAGAAAATGTTTAAAATTTATTGTTACAACTATAGTGAGTTCAACATTAGCAAAAGTGTTGGATAGCGTAGAGGTCAAATTTACTACTCCCACTCCAGTGGGTGCAACAGTAGGGAAAGCGCTGGATAGCGTAGAGGTTAAAATTACTATTCCCACTCCAGGGATGTATGACGTTACAACGCATACTTTTACAACGCCTGCCATTACAACAAAACTTTTACAACGCAAAAACTTTTACAACGCATACATTTACAACGCAAGATTTTACAACACATATACCTTTACAACGCATACCATTACAACGTAAGTATTGGTAAGTATATAATAATTTTTTGAATATAAATTAATAAAAAATATTATAATATAATTTAATATAATTTAATTTTATTAAATAAATTTAATTTAAATGTAATTTTACTTTATTTTTACAAAGTACCCCTGTACCCCAAAAACCCAAAACTGACCCTGAACCCTAAAAATACCCCTTTACCCATAAACTGAAAACTGACCCTGAACACTAAAAATACCCCTTTACCCGAAAACTGACCCTGAACCCTAAAAATACCCCTTTACCCCAAAAACTGAAAACTGACCCTGAACCCTAAAAATACCCCTTTACCCAAAAACTGAAAACTGACCCTGAACCCTAAAAATACCCCTTTACCCCAAAAACTGAAAACTGACCCTGAACCCTAAAAATACCCCTTTACCCCAAAAACTGAAAACTGACCCTGAACCCTAAAAATACCCCTTTACCCAAAAACTGAAAACTGACCCTGAACCCTAAAAATACCCCTTTACCCCAAAAACTGAAAACTGACCCTGAACCCTAAAAATACCCCTTTACCCCAAAAACTGAAAACTGACCCTGAACCCTAAAAATACCCCTTTACCCCAAAAACTGAAAACTGACCCTGAACCCTAAAAATACCCCTTTACCCAAAAACTGAAAACTGACCATGAACCCTAAAAATACCCCTTTACCCAAAAACTGAAAACTGACCCAGAACCCTAAAAATACCCCTTTACCCAAAAACTGAAAACTGACCCTGAACCCTAAAAATACCCCTTTACCCAAAAACTGAAAACTGACCCTGAACCCTAAAAATACCCCTTTACCCAAAATCCCAAACATATAACCTTTTAAAAATAATTATATACTTACTAAAACTTACATTGTAATAGTATGCGTTGTAACAGTATCTGCGTTGTAAAAACATGCTTTGTAAATGTATGCGTTGTAAAAGTTTTTGCAATTTAAAAGTTTTGTTGTAATGGTAGTGCATAGTAAAAGTAGCGTTGTAAACGTTGCATACCCACTCCAGTGGGTGCAACAGTAGGGAAAGTGTTGGATAGCGTAGGGGTTAAAATTACTATTCCAACTTCAGAGAGTGCAATAGTAGGGAAAGTAAATACTTCACAAATATATATAAATAACATAAATAGTAATACCAATTACAAATAATTAAAATATTAAAAAAGTGTATACAAATATTAAATATTTATTTATAAATACAAAATAAAATTATTTAATTATAAAAATTGCCTACTCATACTAATTAATTACCTATTAACAATAAATTAATTTACAATTTAAAAATTAATAAATTATTTTCAATTACCAATTATATTTTAATTAATTACCAATTAATAATTAATTGACAATTAATTCTAAATAAATATCAATAAATAAATTAACATATTTAATAAATTATAATTAAATTACTTCCCACCCTATTCCCCTATAAACTCACAACCCGCTACAGAAAATAAATTACTAAAATTAAAATATTTATCAATTAATCAATTATAATTAATTACCAATTATATTTTAATTAATTACCAATTAATAATTAATTAACAATTAATTCTAAATAAATATCAATAAATAAATTAACATATTTAATTAATTATAATTAAATTACTTCCCACCCTATTCCCCTATAAACCCACAACCCGCTACAGAAAATAAATTACTAAAATTAAAATATATATCAATTAATCAATTATAATTAATTACCAATTATATTTTAATTAATTACCAATTAATAATTAATTAACAATTAATTCTAAATAAATATCAATACATAAATTAACATATTTAATTAATTATAATTAAATTACTTCCCACCCTATTCCCCTATAAACCCACAACCCGCTACAGAAAATAAATTACTAAAATTAAAATATTTATCAATTAATCAATTATAATTAATTACCAATTATATTTTAATTAATTACCAATTAATAATTAATTAACAATTAATTCTAAATAGATATTAATAAATAAATTAACATATTTAATTAATTAGAATTAAATTACTTCCCACCCTATTCCCCTATAAACCCACAACCCGCTACAGACTTATATTACACAAAAAATAAAAATTATTATTAACTTACCTTAAATTCGATATTTTTGTTGTCTATATTATGTCTAGTCGATATTATGTCCATTCTATATTTTTGATTCGATATTATGTCCATTCTATTCGATATTAATTTTCTCTAGTCGATATTTTTGTTGTCTATATTATGTCTAGTCGATATTATGTCCATTCTATATTTTTTACTCGATATTCTGTCCAGTCGAAATAAAAGACTCGATATTATGACTGTACACCACTATTTTACTATATATACTGTATGATGTTAATGTGAGGCTGCGCAGCTTCCCTTTGTCCTGTGTCTGTCCCTTCCTGAACCTTTGCAGGTGATGGAACCCGATGGTCCATTGGCTCGAGCCATCTGATTAAAGCCCGTATGACTCAGATACCCCGGATTTCTGCCTCTTATTTATTGAGCTATCCTTTTTGATTAATGCATAGAAAAATAGTACCGGTAATTATTTATTTATTTACCACATAATGGCGCCTGAATAGGGACGAGCCCCTTCCCCACGCGCCGGTGATGTAACGCAGGCCCCCTGACCCTTCTACAGCCGTGACGGACCCCTACTGTGCACGTGCAGATATTTCTGCTTCAAGTCTCCCTCAGGCCCACGGAGGAGACGGAGACTGCGGTCCGGCATCCAGACGAGGCGGTGAGGAAGGCGGATCGTCCCGATTAGAGCCCAAGCCGAGAGAGCAAGGTCCGAGGTATCCGGAGGCCCACCTGTTTCCGAAGCCCGAGGCGCATGCGTAGTACGTAGCAGTAACCAGACGTCGTAGCAGTCCAGTCCAGTCCGAGGCCTTCAGTTCTGCTTCCCGGTGAGTACCGTTGCTGGGGAAGTATCTAGACGGGTTCATTCATTTGTGCCCGGTCCGACGGGTTTGGGTACACAGATCCGGTCCGACGTGTTCACCTAGGTGGATACGGTATGACGTGTCTCTTTATGAGACCGGTATGTTCTGTACTGTTTTGGCAGTGCATCCAGTAAATTCTAGTAATTCTGTTCTCTAGTATAGTTTCTCGAGAAATTCAAGTATTATGTTTTCAATGTATTAGGTACTATTTGTTCGAACTGTTGTCAATGTATGTTTGATGTCGTGGTATGAGTGATTGTTTGCTATTCATTACTGTGTTCATTGTGTATTGTGTTCAAGTTCAAGTACGGTGCAAATATGCCGCTGTTTTCTAAGTTACGTCAGATAAAAACCAGAAAAGGGTTACTCGAAGAATCAGTTCCTGTCCCTCCTAGGGACAGTCCTGGACATTTCATGTATCATAAGCATGGCTTAGATGCCATACTGTATCTAGACTTATGGGTGGATTATACCAAAGATCTCGAAGAGAAATATAGATGGCCTGTTTCAGGAACATGGGATGCCGAGTGCATCATGAGAGTAGAGGAAGCATTATGGAAAAAGAAAGCCAGACAATCTCAGAAAGATGCCATAGAATTGTGGCGTAAAGAATCGCATAAAAGAACGGAAAAAGAATTCAGAAAAGCAGAACTAAGTAGGGAATCCTCAGAAAAAGCCCAAGAAAGGGAACTACTAGAAGAAGGTGAACGAGTTAGAGCAGAACAGTCAGACAGACAAAGAAATGCCCTTATTAAAGGCATGTATCCCCTTCTCGCCGAGGGCTTGCCGAAGGCGACCCCGGAAGCACCCTGTAATTTACCGCCACCATTGGTCCCGACTAAGCTACGTCATAAACCGACCGCAGCTGAAATTTTCCTTTCTTCCTATTTAGATGACACTGTTCCAGAATATGCAAATCCGAATCCTACTCCGCCTGTCCAACCCCATCACCCTGTTAATAACGTGATTACTGTTCCTCCCGCTACTGGTCCCGGGAATCCGCCAGTACCCCAGGACCAACCCACATTACGTATGCCTACTTTACCAGTCACTTTACCAGCAGCTGCATATTCAGTATTAATTGACGATTCCAGTTCAGGAGGAGCAGGGGGAGGTATTCCTATCACCCCGCCTCAAGTAAAACGAATGACGCTGAGAGACGCAGCATTACAGCGCACGCCAAAAGTGGCTACTTACGCAGCCCTCAAACAATACCTCACTGATTGTAGATATGATCCAGTGCCAGGCGAAGATCCCATGATATTATATTCCGTACGTTTACGACGAGTAGCAAACTTTTTAGCTACCATGTCAGATATGAAAGAACATCTAGACAGAATATATCATTTCATCAGAACAGGGGAGAAACCAGAAAGTATTCACGAAGCTATGGCACACAGGAAAGTGGAGATTCAAAGTATGCTTTTGCAGTTTTTGATAAATTGTTTAATAAGAGAACAGGATCGTCCTGATAAAAATCCAGAAGAGATGAAAGTCCTGATAAGATGGAGTGACAATATAGCAGACGGAAAACACAAGACACAGAATAGTATAGAAACGATGTACAGAAAGATTCGTAAAGAAATTCTAGGCATACACGAAAGGGAGAAAGCAGCAAGACAACCCGAGAAAGAGAATGACACTTCAGACGAAGATGTAGACACCGAGAATCCAAGCAGAATAGCGTATGTAGGTAGGACGAGACTTTCCGATAGACACACACGCCTAGACTACAAGAAAGCTTTTCCTCCTCCCGTACCAGAACAGCGTTCTCTTGAACAATTATTCCAGGCCACCGATAGAGTTCTGAAACTACGAATAGGTTACAGTGAGCTTAGTACCATGCATGAACAAGAACTAGCCCGATCAGCAGTTCGATGGACTAGTGATTCTACCACGTTTTCAGACGAAGTAGTGGCCCAAATGTTTCTGAAGCTTCCCCCAGACCAACAGCGATTGGTGGGTATGTACATGATCCAGCACCTTATTACACTGTACGAAAGTCAGCATTCTGATCCAGGTCCCTTATATAATGTACTGGACGAGTTACTCCAAAACAGATGGAAAGGTCTAGGTACCGATTTGATTAATGTCATTTTAGAACAACGTCACAAATACAGAACGTTCCTGACTCCACATTTTGTTCCTGTCCCACCCCCAGTAAGGAAGACATTTTACATAGACAGACAGAATCCCTTGCGAGAAGTGCATCCTGTTAAGGGAACGGGGGGTGAGCTCGAACGAGTATTTGTTTACACCCCTTTAATGAAAATAGAACTACTAGAAATGAAAAAGTTAGTGCCCTGTCACGATAAAGATCCAGCAGGGTTCCACCGTGAATTAAAAGACATGCTCCGTATGGGAGAATACACGTATCCCGATATCATTAAAATGTTAAAGGTCCTGTTGCCTGCGGGCATATATGAAAAACTCAAAGAAAAGGAATGGGAGGTGGGAGAGAAAAAGATTGACTGGACAGCATTAGAGAACGAAGATAACACACGAGTTCCTGGTACCGGTCTCGGGGAAAAAGCCAAAGCATTGCCCGAACTGTTAATACAAGTCTTGCCAAGATTATTAACCACGAACAAGGAAGACTGGGATGCCATCTCAGCCTGTAAACAGAAACAAGATGAAGATACTAGTGATTTTTATTCCAGATTTGAGAAATGTTTCATTATTAATAGCGATTTGAAAACAAGTAGTGAGTCGTATCCACATCTCTTTGTTACCAAATTAGTAGAGAATTCTTTACCACAAGTTAAAAATCGAGTACTGAAAGTTGAGAGTACCTGCCAAGCAAATACCCCGTCCCAAATGTTACAGATGTTACAGTATCACCAGAACCGAATCAGGGAAGAGCAAGAACACGAAAGGAGACGTATGAAAGACACGAAAATGAAAGTACTAGTTGCACAGTCTGTTCCAGCAGATAGTCAGAAGAGGGGTACGAATCAAACTAGTCATTCTGCAGCTCCCGTTAAAGGGACATGCAATTACTGTAAACAGCCAGGTCATTACATAAACGAATGTGCAGTTCTGAAACACAACATAGCTACAGGTAAGACGAAAGAGAGACCGCGTCCTCCTAGACAGGAACATGTTCCACAGAACACGCAACCACCGCAGAACGCACAACAGACAGTAACAGTACCGCAGCCTATAGCTGCCACACAACACGTTACACAACAGATGTACCAGTATGCACAGTCAGATTATCCAGAATATCAGCAGTATTCATGAAACAGCCTAGAGAGGGAGGTTGGCTTGCCTCTCATCGAGATTCCTGTAGATCAAGAAGGTCCCTATGTACACAGTCAAGTATTAGGGAAAGACAGAAAGTTTCTGATTGATACAGGGGCAAGTAGGACTACCATCAGTCATGACGAGGTGCCAGGGGCTCCTCTCTCAGGCTCAAGAAACGTTTCCCTGGGATTTTCAGGAAAGCCTATTGTTAACGAAATATCTAAACCAGTTTCCCTAGAAGTTGGTCCATTGTCCCGAACTACGGACTTGTTACTTACGAAATCATGTCCAGAAAATTTACTTGGTATTAAAACATTGAAAGAATTAGGTGCTGTAATTTGTTGTTCTCCGGAAGGAGTGAGATTGTTTTTACGTGATTTTAAAGGACATTATGTGTTAAGAGATTTTGATCCAAGATTACTGAATGTACCACAGCATTTATGGGCGCAAGGTCCAACTGATGTAGGTTGTATGCACATTACACCATATCGTGTCACTCTGAAACAAGGAATTGTACTACCCCGAATCCGACAATACAAGTTACCACCTGAGGCTGTAGCAGCCTTATCGAAAATTATTGACGAGCTCATTGCTCAAGGAGTGGTTGTAGAAACTGACTCCAATGTATGTAATTCCCCTATCATTCCGATTCTTAAACGTACGGACCCAAATGCACCTCCAGTTTATCGACTAGTAATTGTTCTCCGAGAACTTAATAAATGTATTATACCCCAGTACCCAGTGGTTCCAGATATCTCTTCCCTATTGACTGCCATTGATTCCGAAGCAGCGTTCTTCACTGTTATTGATCTCAAGAACGCTTTTTTTAGTGTCCCCATCCATCCGGACAGCCAGTTCCTTTTCGGATTCTGTTTAAATGGAAGAAGCTATAAATTTACACGTGCACCTCAAGGGTTCACAGAAAGTCCCAGTATTTACAGTCAAGCACTTAAGCGCTAACTAGACAGTATTCACATGCCAACTGACACTGCCCTGCTCGAGTATGTCGATGATCTATTGATCACAGCTCGTACAGAACGTGACTGCGAACGCGCGTCACTGACAGTCTTGTATTTCCTGGCAGACATGGGGCCCAAGGTGTCCCCTTCGAAACTGCAATTCTGTGTCCAGCAAGTGGTATACCTTGGACACTTGCTGTCCAAGAGGGGTAGACAGTTGACACCTGACCGTATCCAGTTAATTGCACATCTTCCACAGCCCAAGACACAGAAGGAGGTATGAGCTTTTATCGGCCTCACTTCTTACTGCAGACAATGGATCCCTCAGTACGCATATCTAGCCAAGCCACTGATACAGTTAACAACACAGGAGGCAGCGACATCGACTGTCCTCCCTTGGACCCAGGAACATACACTTGTTTTCAACGAATTAAAGAAAGCTTTATGCCAAGCACCTGTTCTAGCGACACCAAACTACAGTAAGCCTTTTACGCTTTTTGTCACTGAACGTGATGGTACAGCATTATCTGTTCTCACACAAGATCAAGCAGGACAACACAAGCCTTGTGCTTATTTTTCTAGCACATTAGATCCAGTAGCCCAGGCTCTGCCTGCGTGCCTCAAATCAGTTGCAGCCACAGGTTTAGCTATTAGACAAAGTGATTCCATAGTGTTAGGACACTCCCTCACAGTACAAGTTCCACACTCCGTGGAAGTTCTTTTAAACCGAACACAGACTCAGCACTTGACAATTGCACGATTGACAGGATATGAACTGACACTGTTCCAGCCACACATAGAGATCAGACGCTGTAACATATTAAATCCTGCTACATTGTTGCCCGCAATTACATCAGATCCTGCAACACATGACTGTGTGGAAGTTATTAACACAATGACGAAGCCAAGACAAGACTTGACGGACATTGCATTACCTGACCCAGACCTGACACTTTATGTGGATGGTTCATGTATGAGAACAAGTACAGGAGAGTTAGTAGCAGCATATGCAGTAACTACTGAAACCGAAGTTATAGAAACACATCGTATTGACACCCTGTCTGCTCAAGCAGCAGAGCTCATCGCTCTGACCCAAGCCTGTATACTAGCCAAGAACCTGAAAGTAAACATATATACAGATTCACGTTATGCATTCGGAGTCGTTCACGACTTTGGAGTCCTCTGGCAGGAAAGAGGTTTCATGACCTCTCATGGAGCCAAGATTCAGCATGGCCCCCTCATTCAAGCTCTGTTAGAAGCAATGCATTTACCGACAGCCATCGCCATTATGAAGTGCAAAGCACATACGAGAGCCGCTGACACCATTTCCCAGGGTAACGACCTGGCAGATCGAACAGCCAAGCTTACAGCTCAGACTCCAGACATTCCAGCTAACACGACAAAGACAGACGTTCCAGTCCCGACAACTTGTATGACAGTTAAGGACCCTACACAAGACGTACTAGACATACAGACACGTGCTACCCCAGACGAAATCAAGAAATGGTCTGAACAAGGAGGGGTCCTGACAGATCAGGGATGGTTGACAAAGGGAAAAGCCACATGGTTTCTCCCCGACTCTATGGTTCAAGTCATTATTAACACAGCACATAGTCCAGCACACTTAGGAGAAAAAGCCATGTTAGATAGCATCCAGAACCTCTGGTTTAACAAGCATTTACGAGCAGCAGCGAAGCAGAAAGTGCGTACCTGCATGATTTGTTGTCAGTTCAATCCAGGTAAAGGTGTTCCCGTGGAACAAGGTGGATTCCATCCTCCTGACCACCCTTTTGAAGTCCTCCAGATGGATTATATCCAGATGGATCGATGCCGAGGTTTCAAGTATGTCCTCGTAGTTGTATGCGCTTTATCCAGATGGACCGAAGCATATCCAGTCCCAGATTATACTGCCGCGACCACTGCCAAGCAGTTGGTTCGTGAGTTCTTCCCTCGCTATGGTCTGCCTCGGGTCGTATATTCAGACAACGGACAGCCATTCTCGTCTGAACTCATGAAACAAGTATCACTTCTGTTAGGGTACCAGTGGAAGTTCCACTGCGTACGACACCCTGAGGCAGCTGGCCTCGTAGAGAGACACAATCAAACTCTGAAAATACGAATAGCGAAGGTATGTGCAGAAAAAGGTGTAGATTGGATGGTAACCCTGCCGGTTGCCCTCTTTTATATGCGAATGGTCGCTCACTCCCGATCTGGTTTGTCACCATATGAAGTTATTTTCGGTCGTCCCCCAAACATGTGGGGTACACCTATGCCACGTAAAATCACCGATGTTGACAGTAACATGCTGACAGATTACCTAGCTTCCTTGATGTCTGCACTACTCTCTTGTCGTTCACAGGTCGCGGCTGCCTTTCCAGATAACACCCAGGTGAAACCGCACGAGGTCGTTCCAGGTGATCTCGTCCTCGTTAGGAATTTTGATCGTTCAAGCCCGCTGGAGCCCCGCTGGAAGGAGCCAAAACTTGTTCTGATGACCACAAGGACCGCCGTAAAGCTAGAAGGAAGAAAGGGCTGGCTACACTCCAGCCACATCACGCGTTTCCATGGACTCCGTCCAAAGACTTTTTTCAAGGACTGCCCCGATACTGACTCTAAACTTCCCCTGTTAGAGAAAACTCCGCAGCAGGAGTATAAACTTAAGTTGAGGTCTAGCAAGTCAGACAGCGTTTAATTGTTTAAGTCCCTCTCGGGTGAAGCGGTTAGACAGGTTCCTGACATGTATGAGATAGACCCACATAGTGAGAGAGATAGAAACTCCAAGAAAATACGTTACTGTAAAAGTCTCCGAAGCAGATGTGTTGTTACGTTATTGTTTATGTTATTTCTGAGTCTTACGATCACATGTATAAGTTATATGCTACACGTATTTTTTCCTCCTCTTGGTCCACATGTACACTTTTCCTCTAATGACACCGTAGAGCACACATTTAGTGAACTACCCCCTCACGAGTTATCTTATCGACTTGCAATGCGCAACAATACTTTTATTCGTATATTACACTATTCGCACCAGACCAGCAATGCCACTAATTGCTGGGTGTGTGGTCGACTCCCCCCTTACCAGACCGTGAAGGGAGTTCTGCCACTCTTTCCCTATCCGTTTTCACACAATGGCTCGTGTGGAGCATGGTTTACGTTAACATCATCTTTAGACGATAAGTCCCTTCTGAATAGAACATGTTCTCCAGACAAGGAAGATCTTTCCCATAGGACAGGGTTAGATCTCGAAAATGAAGTATATGATCTAGGTAATTTTCCCTCCAACCTCATGGTTTTGAATGTTCAGTCCGAGACTAATTCAGACTTGCCTTCTATAACAGTTCTACCAGTGAAAGGCGAATTATGTGTTAGAAAGAATGGTTCAGTACATCTAGGACACAGTGATTGTACTACTGTGGTCGAATACAGTGACAGTGGGAAATCTACTTTCAAAGCTTCACGTCATTCCTATTTTATATGTGGTCAGACCGCATATGTACGTTTGCCCCTAGATTGGGATGGAACATGTTACATTGCCTTCCTACTGCCACCAGTTTTCCTAGCCCCATCCGATTATCACCGAAATACCCATTTAGTACACGTCAGACATAGTCATAGAAGGGAGATCGAGTTCCCCATTGTCGATCAGACTGAAACTGCATTAGAACAGTATACGGATTTCAATAAAGGTTTCTTTTTCTTCATAGGTCCTGTCCAGAATAGTAAATTAATACGCAGGTTAACCAGAACCCTTGAAGCAGTAGTGAATGAGACTACTTCCGCCCTAGGTAACTTAACAGAAGAGCAATCTGCTATGAGATTTGTTGTTCTTCAGAACCGCCTTGTTCTTGACGTCATACTGGCCGATAGGGGCGGAGCTTGTAGAGTCATCGGATCTAGTTGTTGCGTTTTGATTCCTAATAACGCACCGTCTGTATATTCAGCAATAACTAGACTTCATAAAATAGCCCATCAGCTACACCAGAATCCAGGTACCTGGACATGGTCCAGTTGGCTCTGGAGTATAATATCTGCCTGGGGATGGAAAGTACTGTCATTCCTAGGAGCAGTAGTAATGATCATATTCAGTTGTTGTCTCTGTTTACAATGTGGCCCTGCGATTTGCGGCTTGTGCGCTACATCTTGTATTCCAAGTCCAAAGTCCCATTCTCAGCGGATAAAAGACGAGCAAATGATGCTGTATGAACAGATAGATGGTCTCATGAATATTGATGTTTCCTGAAGGAAACGTAGGGAACAAGGAGGGAATGAGGAAAATTGAATTTTGCCCTGTTGTGTGTCCCTACGTGTTCCCCATCATATGTTATATGTGCATGATTAATATGCATATTTCCCCCTATGACCGAATCAAGACGCATTTACAGTTGTGTCCAACGTTAGTATGTCAGTTATCCAGTCCTCCTGACGGCAACGTGAATCAGGCTTTTAGGCCTATGTTGCCAACGTCTTTACATTGTGCTCGATAAATTCTCGAGTTGCACCCGTTTCTAGGCCTCACAGGGCCCGGACACCAGATTCAAGCCTCAAGTCTCCTGGAACCATTCCGAGGAGAGATGCAGCCCCGCCCGCATCCCTGACCCTTCACTTACTTCCTGGCAAGCAACACGGTGCCCGGCTCGGCCTGGCCTGCCTGCCAAGAATATGTTATGCCTACAGTTATCTGTTCAGCTCCCCGGCTTCACATTCCTAGCTAACGAACCTCATAAACATCTTCATCTATAGTCTAGTCTTCCTGTCTCCATGTAAGCGAATTACTGAATTAGTATCCATAGAAGATCCATAGCACACGCAATACATGAAGAGATATATGCATGCACTAGCCTTAGTGACAAGTAGCCTTTGCCCTGATGACTTTTAGATTCAAGCAACATGTACTCCAAACACGAGATATCAGATATGCTATAGGTACAGGTCGTTCTGACATCCCAGACTTTAGTCTCCTCTTCTAGTGCCAGAAGTCAGAGCCCCCAGCTCTCCCCAGTTACACGTCATGACTCGTTTTGCGCGCACCAGTAGGTTAAAGGTTCCAGCTGCCCATGAAACCCCCTCCATGTATCCACCCATTTATGACACTTCTGTGACGTCTACATCACACACCTCCGTGCACGCCCTGTGCACGCCTTCTTTTCACGTCCATATGTTCTTATCTTTCGTTTGTCACTTGTTATGCCTACTGTATTCAATGCAATTATACTGTTTTACTATATATACTGTATGATGTTAATGTGAGGCTGCGCGACTTCCCTTTGTCCTGTGTCTGTCCCTTCCTGAACCTTTGCAGGTGATGGAACCCGATGGTCCATTGGCTCGAGCCATCTGATTAAAGCCCGTATGACTCAGATACCCCGGATTTCTGCCTCTTATTTATTGAGCTATCCTTTTTGATTAATGCATAGAAAAATAGTACCGGTAATTATTTATTTATTTACCACAAGGGGGTGAGAGGGTTATGAGGGTGAGGGTGTGAGGGTGTGACAGTAAGTGAGGGTCAGTGAGGGTGTGTGAGGGTGGGTGAGGGTGATTGACTGTATGTGAGGGTGTGTCAGGGTGAGAGGGTGTGAGGGTGTGTGAAGGTGTGGGGGTGTGAGGGGGTGAGGGTGAGGAGGTGTATGAGGGTGGGGGGTGAGCGTGAGGGGGTGTGAGGGTGAGGGAGTGTGAGTGTGAGGGTGTGTGGGGGTGTGAGGGGTGAGGGTGAGTGAGGGTGAGAGGGTTGTGAGGGTGAGGGTGTGAGTGGGTGAGGGTGTAAGGGTGAGTGAGGGTGTGTGAGGGTGGGTGAGGGTGAGGGTGTGGGGGTGTGAGGGTGGAGGTGAGGGGGTGTGAGCATGAGGGGGTGAGAGGGTGTGTGAGGGTGAGAGGGTGTGTGAGGGTGAGAGGGTGTGTGAGGGTGAGGGTGTGTGAGGGAGTGTGATGGTGAGGGTGAGTGGGTGTTAGGGTGAGGGTGAGGGGGTGTGAGGGTGAGGGTGTGTGGGGGTGTGAGGGGTTGAGTGAGGGTGTGAGGGTTGTGAGGGTGAGGTGGGTGAGGGTGTGAGGGGGTGAGGGTATGATGGTGAGTGAGCATGAGTGAGGGTGTGTGAGGGTGAGGGAGTCTGAGGGTGAGGGTGTGAGGGTGAGGGGGTGTGAGGTTGAGGGGTTGTGAGGGTGAAAGGGTGTGTGAGGGTGAGCGGGTGTGTGAGGGTGAGAGGGTAAATGAGGGTGTGTGAGGGTGAGGATGTGGGGGTGTGAGGGTGAAGGTGAGGGGGTGTGAGCATGAGGGGTGAGAGGGTGTGTGAGGGTGAGAGGGTGTGAGAGGGTGAGTGAGGGTGAGTGTGTGAGGGTGTGAGGGTGAGTGAGGATGAGAGGGTTGTGAGGGTGAGGGGACAGAGTATGAGGGTGTGAGGGTGTGTGAGGGTGAGGGGGTGTGAGGGTGTGAGGGTGAGGGGGTATGAGGGTGAGGGGGTGTGAGGTTGAGAGGGTGTGTGATGGCGAGAGGGTGTGTGAGGGTGAGAGGGTGAGTGAAGGTGAGGGAGTGTGAGGGTGAAGTTGAAGGGGTTTGAGGGTGAGGGTGTGAGGGAGGGTGAGGGGATGTGAGGGTGAAGGGATGTGAGGGTGAGGGGATGTGAGGGTGAGGGGCTATAAGGGTGAAAAGGTGTGTGAGGGTGAGAGGGTGAGCGGGTGTGTGAGGGTGAGAGGGTGAGTGAGGGTGTGTGAGGGTGAGGGTGTGGGGGTGTGAGGGTGAAGGTGAGGGGGTGTGAGCATGAGGGGGTGAGAGGGTGTGTGAGGGTGAGAGGGTGTGTGAGGGTGAGAGGGTGAGTGAGGGTGTGAGGGTGTGAGGGTGAGTGAGGATGAGAGGGTTGTGAGGGTGAGGGGACAGGGTATGAGGGTGTGAGGGTGTGAGGGTGTGTGAGGGTGAGGGGGTGTGAGGGTGTGAGGGTGAGGGGGTGAGGGGGTATGAGGGTGAGGGGGTGTGAGGTTGAGAGGGTGTGTGATGGTGAGAGGGTGTGTGAGGGTGAGAGGGTGAGTGAAGGTGAGGGAGTGTGAGGGTGAAGTTGAAGGGGGTTGAGGGTGAGGGTGTGAGGGAGGTAAGGGGATGTGAGGGTGAAGGGATGTGAGGGTGAGGGGGTATAAGGGTGAAAGGGTGAGTGGGGGTGAGAGAGTGTGTAAGGGTGAGGGTGTGTGCGAGTGAGGGTGTGTGAGGGTGAGGGAGTGTGAGGGGGTGTGAGGGTGAGGGGGTTCAAGGGTGAGGGGGTGTAAGGGGGTGTGACAGTGTGAGGGTGAGGGGGTGTGAGGGTGTGTAGGTGAGGGGGTGTGAGGGGTGTGGGGGTATGAGGGTGAGGGTGTGTGAGAGTGAGGGTGAGGGTGTGTGAGAGTGAGGGTGTGTGTGACGGTGAGGGGTGTGAGGGTGTGGGAGTGTGGGGGTGTGAGGGGGAGTGAGGGTGAGGGAGTGTGAGGTGGAGGGTGTGGGGTTGTGAGGGGGGGTGTGAGGGTGAGTGGCTGTGAGGGTGAGGGGGTGAGGGGGTGTGAGGGTGTATGAAGGTGAGGGAGGGTGAGGGTGACAGGGTGAGGGTGTTTGAGGGTGAATCAGTGTGAGGGTGAGGGGGTGTGGGTTTGTGACAGGGTGTGTGAGGGTGAGGGTGTGAGGGTGTGTGAGGGTGTGTGAGGGTGTGTGAGGGTGTGAGGGTGAGGGGGTGTGAGGGTGAGGGGGTGTGAGGGTGAGAGGGTGTGTGAGAGCTAGAGGGTGTGTGAGGGTGAGAGGGGGAGTGAGGGTGAGAGGGGGAGTGAGGGTGTGTGAGGGTGAGGGTGTGGGGGTATGATGGTGAGGGGGTGTGAGGGTGAGGGGAGAGGGTGTGTGAGGGTGAGAGGGTGTGTGAGGGTGAGAAGGTATGTGAGGGTGAAAGGGTGAGTAAGGGTGAGGGTGTGAGGGTGTGTGAGGGTGAGGGTGTGTGAGGGTGTTTGAGGGTGAGGGTATGAGGGAGGGTGAGGGGATGTGAGGGTGAGGGGATGTGAGGGTGAGGGGGTGTGAGGGTGAGAGGGTGTGTGATGGTGAGATGGTGTGTGAGGGTAAGAGGGCATGTGAGGGTGAGAGGGTGAGTGAGGGTGTGGGTGTGTGAGGGTGAGCGTGTGTGAGGGTATGTGAGGGTGAGGGTGTGTGATGGTGAGGATGAGGGGGTGTGGGGGTGAGTGGGTGTGAGAGTGAGGGTGTGTGATGGTGAGGAGGTATGTGAGGGGGTGAGGGTGAGCGGTTGTGAGGGTGAGGGGGTGTGAGGGTGAGGGTGTGTTGGGGGTCTGAGCGGGTAAGAGTGAGTGAGGGTGAGAGAGTTGTGAGGGTGAGGGAGGTGAGGGTGTGAGGGTGAGTGAGGTTGAGTGAGGGTGTGCGAGGATGGGTGAGGTGTGACAGTGTGTGAGTGTTTGTGAGGGTGAGAGGGTGTGTGAGGGTGTGGGGGAGTGAGGGTGAGGGGTGTGAGGGTGAGAGGGGGTGTGAGGGTGAGAGGGTGTGTGAGGGTGAGTGAGGCTGCGGGGTGTGAGGGTGAGGGTGAGGGGTGTGAGGGTGAGGGGGTGTGAGGGAGAGAGGATTTGTGAGGGTGAGAGGGTGCATGAGGGTGAGAGGGTGAGTGAAGGTGAGGGGGTGTGAGGTCGTGGGGGCATGAGGGTGTGCGAAGGGGTGTGAGGGTGAGGGAGTGTGAGGGTGAGGGAAGGTGAGGAGATATTAGAGGATGTGAGGGGTGCGGGTGAAGGGGTAAGAGGGTGTGTGAGGGTGAGAGGGTGTTTGATGGTGAGAGGGTATGTGGGAGTGAGAGGGTGTGTGAGGGTGAGGGTGTGTGAGGGTGAGGGTGTGTGAGGGTGAGGATGAGGGGTGTGAGGATGAGGGGGTGTGAGAGTGAGGGGGTGTGAGGCTGAAGTGGTGTGTGAGGTTGAGGGTGTGAGGGTGAGGGGGTGTGAGGGAGAGGGTGAGGGTGAGGGTGAGGGGGTGTGAGGGTGAGGGTGTGTTGAGGTGTGAGGGGGTGAGGGTGAGAGGGTTATGAGGGTGAGGGTGTGAGGGTGTGACAGTAAGTGAGGGTTAGTGAGGGTGTGTGAGGGTGGGTGAGGGTGATTGACTGTGTGTGAGGGTGTGTGAGGGTGAGAGGGTGTGAGGGTGTGTGAAGGTGTGGGGGTGTGAGGGGGTGAGGGTGAGGAGGTGTATGAGGGTGAGGGGGTGAGCGTGAGGGGGTGTGAGGGTGAGAGAGTATGAGTGTGAGGGTGTGTGGGGGTGTGAGGGGTGAGGGTGAGTGAGGGTGGGAGGGTTGTGAGGGTGAGGGTGTGAGTGGGTGAGGGTGTAAGGGTGAGTGAGGGTGTGTGAGGGTGGGTGAGGGTGAGTGACGGTGTGTGAGGGTGTGTGAGGGTGAGAGGGTGTGAGGGTGTGTGAGGGTGAGGAGGTGTGAGGGTGAGGGTCCGTAGTAAATTGTGGCAGGGCAGACGTCATAAGACAGAGAGAAGAGACTGCGTGGTGACTGTGTTGGTCAGTTTCAGAATCAGGAGGGGCAGAGTCAGCACAGTCTGCGAGGGATCAACGTGTCTAGAAGCAAAGCATAGTGGATGTAGCATTGCAGCTAGCAAGTCGAGTGTTTTCAAGCTGAGTGTCCCTAGAGAGATGGCAATACAGCAACAGCATTTGAAGAGCAAGGCTACTGTAAACAAGCATGGTAGGCTTTCACTTTCGTCCAGGTAAAAAACCGAGAAAGGTGCAGAGAACGCCAAACAAAACACTGCTTCCCCGCGAAATGGATACAAAGACAAAACAAGAAAAGCGGACATCAAAGGAAGGGTCGGAAGGAACGAGCATATGGGGTGTGAGCGATAACCAAAGTTAATTGTTGTGAGAGGGGAAGCAGGAAGTGAAGCAGAGCGCACACTGGCGAAAGTAGTCTGCTGCTTTCAAGTCCGATGCCAGATGCCAGCTTTGCGCTTGAATGCCACACATGCCCTGGCCATAAACCACATTCCAAAGGTCTTTGGGAGCATTTTCTGGTGCCCCTTACTAAATATCTTGCCAACAAGCATTGCTAAATCAATGCCTGAGGCTCAACCTAAAAAGGTGGGATACCCATGAGGTATATTTGCATATAATCAATGTCAGTGGTGATGGTTTCAATATATCTTGGTCTGACTTACAACCTGCAGAAATATTACTATTTAGTTGGCTGGCAATATGAGTTCTAAATGTTAAAAGCAGCAACAGAATGAGTTGGTGTTCGACCTGGCCCTCTAAGCCAGGTCACCCCAGATGTTTGCCTTCCTTCGCTGTACACAGCTATGTTGGCTTTTAGGACTTTGTGCACATTCCTCCTGCTAATCACTGGTAAACTGAGTGTGCTTTCCCTTTAAAACAGGGTAAAATTGGCCTACACCTGACTGGTACATTTAATTTACTTGTAAAACCCTAGTACATGGCACTAAATGTACCCACTGCCTGTAAATTAAATGCTACTAGTGGGCTGTAGCACTCATTGTGCCCCCCTCTCCCCCACTAAGGTAGCACTGCAAAACATATCTTACGTCTGCCACTAAATCTGTAGTATAATTTTTAACTAAACTGCCATTCCAACCAGGCACAATAAGCCTTTTGCTAGGCCTAAGCATTCCTGTTTAATACTCATAAGTCACCCCTAAGGCAAGCCCTAATGGCGCATAGGGCAGAGTGCAATTTATTTAAAAAGTAGCAATGGTTTACTTCAGTTTTACATGCCCTGACAATGTGAATATCTTAAATGCATGACTCACTGCCTCCCCTTTGTTACCCTAAACAGTTTTGAGCCAAATATAGGAAAGAGTGAAGTTTAGACAAAGGGGACATCCCTCACCTGCAGACTGGCACTGAAAATGTAAGTGGTACCTTCAAAACCTCTCATCAGAACCCTCCTTGACCTGTGGAAGATTAAGAAGAAGAACTGCCCTGCTATTTGAAGATGGAAGATTGGACCTGCTTGACTTGAGCTCAGGCTCCATGGAAATGACTCCAAGAGTTAGTTGACTGACCTCCTGTTTGAGCTACAGGGACAAGGCAACCTTCCAGGGGCCTCCCTGCAACTGCAAAGCTGATCAGCACCAACTGGGCCTGCCTGAGCCCTACTGCCGGCCTCTGCTGGAGTGAACTCCGATCCCTAATAGGTTCCCATCTAAGTCATGGACCCTTGGCTAGCATCAGAGTGTTCCCTCCTTATCTGAAACCACAAGTCCTAAGTCCCAGGTGAAGATTCCGAAGTTTTTGCCCACTCTGCGACTTCGAATGGACTCCTTATGTCACACGACAACCATCTGCAATGCCTGCCAGCGTGAATCTCCTGCGACGACTTTCTCTTCATGTCCGCTCCTAGATCCAGCACCACGCAAAGAAACGATGGATGGAATGCTGAATGAATCAAACATTGACCCCCCACTCAAGAGATCTGGGTTAAATTCATCGTTATTTTGCTCCCCATGCCATCCCAGTTTAGACACAGCGATATGCCAAACAGTCTTGACCCTGCTTTTCATGGGAACAGTCCTGTCGAATGGCCAAGCCAGGCCATCCTTGTAGCAGAAACAAGCATCCTAGTATCTGCTTAGGGAGATATCACCCCTCGTCAGCCAGGCTAGCTTCAATCCAATGGCACAGTGTGCAAGGGACCCATGCCTGGGCATACCCATCCTACTTATGGAGAAAAGTGCTATGCAAACAAATGATGGCTGGAAGGCTGAATTAATCTAAATCCATTGCTCCTTTGCTCACCATGCCACCTCAGCTTAGACCCAGCCATATACAAATCAGTCTTGATCCTGCTCCTCATGGAAACAGTTCAGCCTGAACTTCCTAAATTTAGTGCAATTCCGTTCAGGAGTTCAGGCTGTAGCCTTGTCTAAAGTTTCCTATGGAAATGAACATGGAGAAAATGGATTTTGGGACCCTCCTTTTTTCTCGGCCCCCACTTGACGATTCACCCCAAACCTTTCAAGACAGTAGCTGAATGGAGCACCTCATTACTTTTGAAAAATTTGCGAAGATTCATCAAAGGGCCCCAAAGATATTGTAAAAAAAAACTATTTTTTTAGCCCCAGCATGTGTCTGCCTGGTTGGTTTGAGGGCAGGACACAATGGACATCGTTAGGCTGAGGAGGGGCGAGAGACCACCTGATGGGGAGTGGCCACGATATTTAAATCTGTGCGTTTGGCCCCCCTGGAAGAAGGAGCCCTTAAAACCTGCACTGATGAAGCCATTTGAAGGCTGAAACGCATCTGCCTAAGCGTTTCATGGACCTCAGATACTTGTGCAAAACAAGAGCTATTAAAGCCTTTTTAATCCCCGGAGCTGAGTCGTCCCTTTTTCCCTACCTGGGAGAAAGTTTTGGTGTCTATGTTTCGCCAAGAAGCAGGCACTGGTTGACGACCGCCCTCTCGGTCTGGAGCAACGCTGAGAGCCTGTGATTTCTGGTAGCTGCATGAAACTGCAACGCGTCGCCCCCCCATACTTTGGGGGAGAGGAGGCAACACTGTTTGCCTGAGAAGGAGACATAGGAAGGCAAAATCATTCCAAATATATCTGGCGGCGTTGAGATCCTTAGCCAACCAGTTGGGACTTCACATGTTGTTAGGAGATGCTCAGTCACTGAATGGGCTTCCTCTGAGGACTCCCAGCCCCAGCATGCATCTGCCTGGTTGGTTTGAGTGCAGGACACCTGAACATCGTTGGGCTGAGGATGTGGGAGAGACCAACTGATGGGGAGTGGCCATGATATTTAAATCAGTGTGTTTGGCCCCCCTGGAAGAAGGAGCCATTGAAACCGGCACTGATGTAGCCATTTGAAGGGCTGAAACGCGTCTCCCTAAGCGTTTCATGGACCTCGCTTGCGCAAAACAAGAGCTATTAAAAAAGCCTTTTTAATCCAGGAGCTGTGTCTTCCCTTTTTCCCTACCTGAGAGAAAGTTTTGGTGTCAATGTTTCGCCAGCAAGCAGGCGCTGGCTGACAACCGCCCTCGGTCTGGAGCAACGCTGAGAGCCTGTGAACTCTGGTAGCTGCATGAAGCTGCAAAGTGTCGCCCCCATACTTTGGGAGAGAGGAGGCAACATTGTTTGCCTGAGAAGGGGACATAGGAAGGCAAAATCATTCCAAGTACATCTGGCGGCATTGAGATCCTTAGCCAACTAGTTGGGACTTCACATGTTAGGAGATGCCCCCGTCACTGAATGGGCGTCCTCTGAGGACTCCCAGCCCCTGCATGCATCCGCTTGGTTGGTTTGAAAGCAGGACATCTGAATATCAATGGGCTGGTCAGGGGCATGAGACCATGTGATGGGGAGTGGTCACGATATTTAAATCCATGCGTTTGGTCCCCCTAGAAGAAGGAGCAATTGAAACCGGCACCGATGAAGCCATTTAAAGGCTGAAACGTGTCTGCCTAGGCGTTTCATGCACCTCACTTGCTCACGCAAAACAAATGCTCTAAAAGCCTTTATAATCCCCAGAGCTGTGTCGTCCCTTCTTCCCTCCCTGGGAGAAAGTTTTGGTGTCTATGTTTCGCCAGCAATCAGGCGCTGGCTGACAACCGCCCTCTAGGTCTGGAGCAACGCTGAGAGCCTGTGAACTCTGGTAGCTGAGTGAAACTACAACTCATCGCACAACATATTTTGGGAGAGAGGAGGCAACACTGTTTGCCTGAGAAGGGGACATAGGAAGGCAAAATCATTCCAGGTACCTGTGGCGTCGTTAGGATCCCTAGCCAACCAGTTGGGACTTCACATGTTGTTAGGAGATGCCCCGTCACTGAAAGGGCTTCCTCTGAGTACTCCCAGCCCCAGCATGCATCTGCCTGGTTGGTTTGAGCGCAGGATAACTGAACATCGTTGGGCTGGGGAGGGGCGAGAGACCATCTGGTGGGGAGTGGCCACAATATTTAAATCTGTGCGTTTGGCCCCCATGGAAGAAGGAGCCATTGAAACCAGCACTGATGAAGCCGTGTGAAGGCTGAAACACCTCTTCCTATACGTTTCTTGAACCTCACTTTTCCTGCACTCCGCCTTAAGCGGAGATCACTGAGTTCCAAAAAACTCCACTTCGCGTTGTGTAGCAGATTTTTTTACCTCGTTAGCGATCGTCAACATCAAGTTGGCGAGCGCGAGCTTGGAAAATCAACATCCCGGCAAGATTTCTCAATGCAGGGGGCAACAGGTTTCTCTTGCAAGTGGTCGCGAATGCTTGTGACAGCACGCGTTGAGAAACTGCCCGTTCCCATTAAGAAAGCTGGCACTCGAGTAAAAATCTACTTTAGCAGCACAAAAGGAAAGCAGGGTCCACTTGCACTGTGCATGGTGCCGTTCGCAATGATTGCACAGTGCGGACAAGCACTGTCCAATCACTGCAAACAGCATTTTCCTATTATACTCGGCCACTCGCATAGCTCTGCATAGTGCGGCGGAGATTTGTTTGCAGTTCGCATAGTGCCGCATAGTGCAACTCCGCAAACTCCGTCCAGATTTAGTGCAGAGGCATTAGGCAGGAAATAAAGCAAAGATATATCAAACAATGTTGCTATCATAATACTTCATAATAAAAGCAACAGAAAATAGTGGCCAAAAATTATTACACCATGCAAAAAGTGTGCAAATTGCACACTGCACGCTTGGTTATTACAACCATTTTCAAATGGTTTAAAACATTGAAAAAAATAGCAATACTCCACAAGAATTGACAACAAATATAACTGTAAATTAGGAAACCCTTCCCATGATGTACATGCTTAATAAACATTGTATGCTTTTTCATTAAAGTGTACAGAAAAGTGATGCATGGATTGTATGAATTAATCTCATTCATTGGTAATTACTTGGGCCGCATCCCAATCCATCATTATTTTCCATACCATGCCACTTAAGTTTGGATCCAACCATATGCAAATCACTCTTGACTCTGCTCCGCTCCAATGAGAACAAGCTAAGTTCTCCCTGAACCGGAACCAAGCAACCCAGGAGTGGTTTTACCCTGGTTAGGGCTCCTCAAAAAGTATAGCTTTGTTCCTGTGACACAGGGTATGTCCAGACGTGGTTTCAGTGACACTGTGCCACTGAAACAAAGCTTACCTGAATTCGAAATCTTGTGGGCTTTCCCATATTGAGGAATGATGACCTTTCTGCATTTTAAATAAGGATAATCCTGCTTCTTTTGTTTGTTGGAATTTCCCACACACCAGGATTCTCAATTCATCTTCCAACCTCTCCAGATTCTATGTGTGTGACATCATCAGACATTGCCAAGGAGCACAAATAGAAACATAACAAGCAGATGGTTACTGATAGTGTCATACGGGCTAAGAGTTCTAGATCTCTGGTGCAGTGGTCACTTTCCTTGGAGACTTGGAAGGAGGCAGTTGGAGCTGTATTAGCTTGTGAGAGCTGCAATTTCTTTAAACACTGACATTTATTTGTGAGCTTGAATACTACTACAACTGGTAAGGTCATTTATGTGTTAGAGTGCTTGACTGAGGGTCTTATTTAGAGGTTTGTGGATGGGATACTCAGTCAAAATGTGACAGATACTTCTTCCCTTATGTTACAAGTGCTTTAGGCTTTAGGTTATAATACACTTGGAATTTGATGGATGGGATATCTGTGATGTTTTGAATCTAAAACATTATGTTAATATTAAACTTAAATAGAATATAGACATTGTTCTACCTCCAAAGGCCTGTGTATTTAAAGAATCCATGTGCACTTACATAAACACACACACATACTGGGGACAAATGATGAAACTTTATGTTAAAGTTCAGGGACTAGTGTTTATGCATTAGGGGAATAGATGTGAGGTAATGTGGTTTTAGGTTAGAGGTTTAGGGTATAATAGTTAAGATTTTGAGTTACAGATTTAAGTGTTAAGGGTTTTGGGTATAATGTTAAGGAGTGAAAAGGTTAGGAGTGAGGGTTATGACGGTTATAGGTGCTAGGGTTTAATATTGTGGGATATACGGTATTAGGATTAGCACTTTTGGGTATAGGGTTCATGGATTAAGGGAACAGAGATTAACACATTGAGTATAAGGTATAGGGCCTAAGGGTATGGCTTAAGTATTTCAGGAATCTTCTTAAGGTTATGGTGAAGAGGGTTAAAAGTGTAGGTTTAGGATTAAAGAAACCCTGATATTACATCTCTTTAATAATATAGAGGAACATGTTTTACATATGAGTTATGCTAATGAGTATTTTTTTAAATTTTATTAATCTGTATGAAAAATATGCAGGTTTACTTTTCATACTAACATTGCACTCAATTTATTTCAATGGAACACACATGACTTACCAGCCATCTATTTCTCAGTAAACAATATGAATTATCTAGGTACACAAACACATACACTCAAACACGCACCTCTTGAGTATGTATTTTTATTGTTATCTATAATAGTTCCTACGACAATCATAGATGTCTCTCTGATCCTCTTCTTTCTTAGCTTTAAACTAAGTACCCATAGAATTTTGTTCACTAAGTACCAGTTTAGATGATTTCTCATTTCAAAAAAAGATTATTATTTATGTTTACATGTTTAAATTGTTTATGATTGGTTGTGTTTGCTTGTATATTTTCAAAACATCTATAAATGTGGTAATTAAGCGTGAAATGTTTTAATTGATAGGGGCTGAAGTCTGTATATATTACGACATACCTGATTTAAACATTTCTTTCATTGTCAAACATTCCCTTAGTGGTTCAGAGTTGATGTTCTGAAGTGAAAAATACTTTTTTTGATTTATTGGCCTCAAAATTTTACAGGCATCTCTAGTTTATGCTTAGCTATTTAGTTTTCTGGTAAGTTGTGTTTGTTGCTGCACTGTTGGGCTGGTATTGTTGTTATTAAACTCTGCTCTTCCTTCTGTCTGTTCATGTGAGTCTTGTGTTTGAGGGCTGTCAGGCTGTACACCCGTGTTATGAACCTGTACATTGGTAAGGTATAGGAGAAAAACGTATAGGCTGTGGGGAAAAGAAGAAAGATTACTTGTGTTCTGTTCAAACACTATTTACCATCTAGAGATATCTAATATATGTTGACGTTAGGGTTGGGATTGTCGACCTATCAAATAGGAAAAGGTTAGATACCTATGAGGTATAGTTGCATCTAATCAATGTCAGTGGTGATGGTTTCAATATCTCTTGGTCAGCCTTACAACCTGCAGAAATATTACTATTTAGTGGGCTGGTAATATGAGTTCTAAATGTTAAAAGCAGCAACATCATGAGTTGGTGTTCGAACTTTCCCTCTAAGCCAGGTCACCCCAGATTTTTGCCTTCCTTCGCTGAACACAGTTATGTTGGCTTTTAGGACTCTGTGCACATTGCTCCTGATAATCACTGGTAAACTGATTGTGCTTTCCCTTTAAAACAGAGTAAAATTGGCCTACACCTGACTGGTACATTTAATTTACTTGTAAAACCCTAGTACATGGCACTAAATGTACCCACTGCCTGCAAATTAAATGCTACTAGTGGGCTGCAGCACTCATTGTGCCCCCCTCTCCCTAACTAAGGTAGCACTGCAAAACATATCTTACTTCTGCCACTAAATCTGTAGTACAGTTTTTAACTAAACTGCCATTTCAACCAGGCACAACATGCCTTTTGCTAGGCCTAAGCATTCTTGTTTAATACTTATAAGTCACCCCTAAGGCAAGCCCTAATAGCTCATATGGCAGGCTGCAGTGTATTTAAAAAGTAGCAAAGGTTTACTTCAGTTTTACATGCCCTGATAATGAGAATATCTTAAAGGCATGATTCACTGTCTCCCCTTTGTTACCCTGGACAGTTTTGAGCCAAATATAGGAAAGAGTGAAAGTTAGACAAATGGGACGTCCCTCACCTGCAGACTGGCACTGAAAATAAAAGCGGTACCTTCAAAACCTCTCATCAGAACATTCCTTGACTTGTGTAAGATTAGGAAGAAGAACTGTCCTGCCATTTGAAGATGGAAAATAGGACCTGCTTGACTTGGGCTCAGGCTCCATGGAAGTGACTCCAAGAGTCAGTTGACTGACCTCCTGTTTGAGCTAAAGGGACAAGGCATGCTTCCAGGTGCCTTCCTGCAACTGCAAAGCTGACCAGCAACAGGGCCTGCCTGAGCCTTGCTGCCGGCCTCTGCTGGAGTGAATTCTGATCCCCAATAGGTGCCCATCCAAGTCATGGACCCTTGGCTAGCATTAGAGTGTTCCCTTCTTGTCTGAAACCGCAAGTCCTGAGTCCCAGGTGAAGATTCTGAAGTTTTTGGCCACTGTGCGACTGCGAATGGACTCCTCACGTCACCCGACAACCATCTGAAATGCCTGCCAGCGTGAATCTCCTGCGACGACCTGCTCTTCATGTCCGCTCCTAGATCCAGCACCACGCAAATAAATGATGGATGGACTGCTGAATTAATCAAACATTGACACCCACTCAAGAGACCTGGGTTAAATTTATCGATATTTTGCTCCCAATGCCATCCCAGTTTAGACACAGCCATATGCAAAACAGTCTTGACCCTGCTTATCATGGTAACAGTCTAGACCAAACTGAAAAGCCAGGCCATCTTTGAACCAGACACAAGCATCCTAGGACCGATTTTGGAGTATCACCCCTCATCAGCCATGCTAGCTTCAATCCAGTGCAACAGTGAGCAAGGGACCCATGTCTGGGCACACCCGTCCCACTTAGGGTGAAAAGTGCTATGCAAACAAATGATGGCTGGAATGCTGAATTAATCAAATATTCATCCCCAGTCAAGAGATCTGGGTTAAATCCATTGTTCCTTTGCTCACAATGCCACCCCAGCTTAGACCCAACCATATACAAATCAGTGTTGATCCTGCTTCTCATTTGAACGGTCCAGCCAAAGAGAAGCTCTAGCAACATCAATAGATTTGGTATTTGTCTTGCGTTGTGTTATCACTTTATTACTTTGTTTGCGTGCTGCATAACTACTATGCGCATTAACCCTATCTTAAGCATAAGTGATCTTGTGCCAAGGCACCAGAGGGTAAACACAGGTTTACTTAGTGACTTTTGTGGTTAACCAGACAAGGATTATGTTTATTACTTGAGTGGTGCTTCCACCCCTCTCACCCCGTTTCTAACGCTTGGTCAGTTTAAATTAATTGTTTATGAATGAAGCCAAAGCAGAGTTATCAGTACATGCCTGGAAGGTCTCTCAGGTGCAAGGAATTCTTTTAAATGAGCCCACATGGATGACCTCAGAATGAATCTTTCCTTTGTGGCAGAGGGGCAAGTGACACAGGGTTTTTGATTATCTCTATCCAGACCTATTCAAATGATTGTCGCTAATGGTGCTTAAATCAGACATTTTAACATAACACTCTTAGGCTAAACAAGACCATAGGAATTTCATGTGCACCTTGCAAAAAAAAGGTATTGCAACAAAGTGCCATCATCAATTGTATATTTTCCCCAAAATAATTTAGCCATAAAGGACACTTTACAGTTCTTCAAATTTAAGTTGAACCACAAAGGGCCATCACCCTTTACATGTTGTTTTGTTCCTATTAGCGAAATAATATTTATAGTGAAATTATCCGCTTAACCCACTAATGCATTTTGAAGCTGATTATTGAATTAGATCTCTTGCAATTTCTCATGCATCAACTAAACATTTCGGACTAGCGATCACTGCCATGTTTTGCACACAGGGGTCCTAGGTAGCATCAAATAGATGATGAGATGGAAGCTTGAGTTGTCTATGATCAGGGCTGGACTGAGAACCAAAACTAGACCCGGCAAAGTGCTCGGCGGACCGCCTGGGGATTAGGGGTGCGACCCAGCTGTTTGCCAGTGCCGGTTTCGGACGATTTTGTTACAGGGTCCGATATTATAGCTGTGCTGCAAAAACGGCCCTGTAACAAAAACAACACCCCACAGGCCAAAAACCATCCCTCACACTGGCGGCCCACCGGGGGAAAACCTAGTGTCGGCTACGCCCAGTCTGGCCCTGTCTATGATGCATCTCAGAACTCTGAGGGAAAAGCCATTGCCTTACTCACTGATAAGCCTGGTATTTTGCCTGCCACCACACCTCTCTTTAAATCTTTCTCCTGCCAAAATATAAAAACATTATTCCTGGCCTCTGGCTACCCTACCACATTTCTCTCTAGAGCTTTCCTTTCCTTCCTTGCTCTAAGGTGTGCTCTCTGCTCTTCATCCAATGCTGACAGGCTCACTGAGAGCCATGGCAGGATAACCTGGAACTGATTTATCAGTTTGCAACATTATGAAACAACTTTTTTCTCCCAGTTTTTCTGTCATAGCAATGACAGGATTTGAAATTCGGTATTCATGCTAATGGCTCTCCCTTATAGTCATACATAGCAAAATATTAATGGCTGGTGAACAAGTCACATAACAGACTAGATATTTCACAGAGTCAGGACAGCGGTAAAATGTTGGAGTCTTGTGCGCAAGGCACAAACATTTATTCATAAAGTTTTGTATAGCGCCATCGTGACCCTTACGGGTATCAGAGTGCTTCACAATTTTGGGTAAGAGGGATACAGTATTGGGAGGCAAAATAATCATTACATAATTATGCAAGACACGTGCAGTACTCCTGTAGGTGTTGGAACTCATCACATATGGGTACAGTAATGGGTGAGGAACATTCGAACATATGTATGTACAGTGCATGTTAACGATGTTGTTCACGATGTGTGGGAGTAGCTTCTGAATGTAAGTCTGAATATCTTCTCCCACTCACGCAAGACCTTGAATGCTAATGTTGCAGCAAGATGGGCTTTCCAGATCCCCTTGCTCTAAAGCTTTTTACCCTTTGATAACACTCCATATTGTGCCGACTTCATCATTTATTGGTTAAAGAAACTTTTGGAGGAACTCGTGTGATATTTGACTTATATGATTGATTATCCAGCCAACAGTTGTTAGCCCAGCTGTTTAGTTTGTTGCCCACTACTAAGTTTGATTTTATCCACGTTAAGCACTGGATAGGAAACAGACTCAAAAGAAGCCAAAAGGCCTAAAAGAATCAGGAATGCAACAGATGGAGGGCATCCAACAGGGACGTCAAGGCTTAATCAGACGAGTGCATTGGTCTAAAACCTAATTGTTGCGGGCTGAGCAATTATTTTCCAAATAACTTGATAACTGATTATTAGCCAGGCTTTGCATCAGTTTGGTGGCAAACGATAAAATGATACAGGTCGGTAATTGACGTAAACTTTAATTATGCTCCAAAGACAGCAGTATTTTCCCACCCATTAGGTACCTGGCCTGATACATTAATTCTGTAAGTTTAATTCAAATAATTTCACAAACTGTGTGAATGATCTTCATCTTACAGATATCCCAAAGAGATCTTGATAATATCTCTTTCAGCTGCTCAAGTAGCTCTTCCTATTTTATAGGCTTAAAATGCATAAAAGTGTTTCCTTGAGAAGTAGGGTCCAGCTAATATGTTATTGAGGGGTCTGCAGAGGGTGAGCTAATTTCTAAAATGCTTCCTGCAAAAAAAGTGATAGAATTTGTTGTATAAAGTGTAGGAGGGCAGAGACTTACATCTTTCACAGTGAGTGGGCCAAACTCTCTAACAATCTCCAAAATCTGTCTAGTCCGAGAGGTGAACTGATTACTCTGAGCACAAAGTGAGTCGAATGTTTTGTTTTAATGGCTATTTTATAGGTTTTCAAATCTGGAAGTGGCATTCTTATTAGGGTTTGAGTTAAAACCTTTCCTCCACTGTCTTTAGACTTTCTTACATGCTTTCTAGCAACATCAATTTGCTATTGATACACACTTCATACAACTTTCAAGAGGACAACAGAATCAAGACCAGTCGGCACTACAATGTCTTCATCTGCCTTAAACAGATGCATCAGGTGGATGATTGAACAAGGGAGGGTTGAAATTTGCAGGTTTGAGCCACAATCGACAGGAGTTTCCAAGGCACTAAAAGCCCTGGTAGTGGGAGCGAGATTGGACAACATTTTCAAGGATGTCAAATGGTGTGGGTATCCTACGTTTAAGTGGTTTTATTTTAAAGCTATGCAGTACAGTCGGTGGTGAGTACGCTTTAAACTATTCATAATCCTTCCCTACGGTCTTTACAAAAACTGAGATTTTTATAGACAGTGCAGAAAGAAGCTAGGATAATTACCATTCTTTTCTTAAGATGATGAGACAAATAGTTCCTTAATGGATTTCCACCTTTTACTGAATGGTTGGAAAGTATGACTTGGGGGTTCAATGAAAGCAACAGGTTACTGTGACAGTCATGGCTACATGAATGATGCTAGAGCAAATAAAATTGGCATGACATGCTGCTGTTTTAAGGCTTCTGGTAGGCATCAGACTGGATCCTGATATTTAAAAGCAGCAGTACTCTTGTATACCAGTAGATGGCGATGTGCACCTCCGTGCTGACGTTGTTCCACTTCAGAAGACTTGGGTGTAAATAACCACCATCCAGGTGTGCTGATGTCAGTTCCTTTGTATACATGCTTTTTGAGGCGGAAACAGAGCTTACTCCTCCTCTCTTTGACAACTATTTTTCTCCCAAAACGTTCTTTTTCAGAGTCCCAGGGACAATATGTCACCTACCAAAACAACAGGGCTTAAACATTTCAGGGAATGTTGAAAAACAATGTCTGTGACAGATCCCCATGAACTATGTCTGTGGTGCCTAGGGTCTGAGGAGGTCCTTGACCTGAACCTACCTACAACAGAGGTGATAACTAACATCTTGACGAACAAGTTACTTACATTCCATAACGCTTTAGTTGGTAGAGACTCTATCTAGACGCTGATTCTTTATATGAGAATATTCCCTAGTGTCAGACTGCATCCTGAATAATTTTTTGCAATTTCCCCTTGCATGCTGGTAGTTGGCATCATTTGGCACTGCATCGTATTGTTGGCGTAGTCAGCAGCAGATGTGACATTTGCGGTGCCAACATAGGCCCCGCCCCAGGGAGAAAACCTCCGTTCATAACAGTCTTTTTTATTTTTAATCCTTGCAATTTATTATGATATGAGCTTTGCAAAAGGAAGAAACGAAAAGAAGATGTGTACAAAGAATGTGTTTGTATTGTGGTAAATCTGGATATTATCTAAAAGATTGTCACAGTAAACGTAGAATTTTCAAGAGTCAAATACAGATGCCTTAAGTTAGAAAGGTTACAACCAGTGGAAAACGGAGCGCCTCGACAATAAATGATGCTGCCTTGTTGATTGAAGATAAGCAGTTTGTCACAAAATAGGCAGCTAATACTATGTAGTGATTGATTACTCATGTAGCAGTTCCTAACAAAATTATTTTATCAAATGAACAAGGTGAATTTGTTTCAGGACTTCAGGTCAGGTTTAGGTGTCTCAGGGAATTATATGGTTATCAAGTTTGGACAATCATTAGAGATACCTTGGATCACTAAGAATGTTCCTGCAGAGGTTAGGGCAGTAGATGGTTCAGCATTGCCTTCAATGTTAATATATGGACACAATCTTTGTGGTGGGTTTTGCAAGTCACTATGAATAAAATAGTTTTGATCTGATTGATGCCCCTCATTAGGCCGAGCCTAGCTATTGCGTAAGCAATCGCTATGCGAGATTATAGTAAGGGGAAAATAAAAGTCTACCAAAGACCTCTGGAATGCGGTTTATGGCCAGTGCATGTGAGGCATTAAAGTGCGAAGCAGGCATCTGGCATTGACTTGAAAGCAGCAGACTGCTTCGCCAGCACGCGCTTGGCCTCACTTCCTGCTCCCCCTCTTACAGCAATTAACTTTCGTTCACTCACACCCCATATGCTCGTTCCCTCCCACCCTTCCTTTGATGTCCGCTTTTCTTGTTTTCTCCTCCCTACCCCTCTCTCTCCACCCTCCAACTCTACCCTCCACCCTCCGACTCCACCCTCCAACTCCAACTCAACCCTCAAACTGCAACCTCCAACTCCAACTCCACCCTCCAACTCCACCCTCCAACTCCACCCTCCAACTCCTACTCCACCCTCCAACTCCAACTCAACCCTCCAACTCCACCTCCACCCTCCAAACTCCAACTCCACCCTCCAACGCCACCCTCCACCCTTTAACTCCACCCTCCAACTCCACCCTCCAACTCCAACTCCACCCTCCAACTCCACCCTCCAACTCCAACTACACCCTCCAACTCCATCCTCCAACTCTACCCTCCAACTCTACTCTCCAACTCACAACCTCCAACTCCACCCTCCAATTCCAATTCCAACTCCACCCTCCAACTCCACCCACCAACTCCAACTCCACCCTCCAAATCCACTGCACCCTTCAACTCCACCCTCCAACTCCACCCTCCACCTCCACCCTCCAACTACACCCTCCAACTACACCCTCCAACTCCAACTCCACCCTCCAACTGCAACCTCCACCCTCCAACCCACCCACCACACTCCAACTCCACCCTCCAACTGCACCCTTCAACTCCACCCTCCAACTCCACCCTCCAACTCCAACTACACCCTCCACCCTCCCACTCCACCCTCCAACTCCAACTCCACCCTC